>NC_052341.1:2155781-2295321 GCF_016432855.1 Salvelinus namaycush | reverse complement strand
CGAAACCATTAAACAGAGGGGATAGGCTCTAACCATAAAACAGGGGGATGGTCTCTTTATCATAAAACAGGGGGGATGGCTCTTATCATTAAACAGAGGGGATGGCTCTAACCATTAAACAGAGGGGATGGCTCTTATCATTAAACAGAGGGGATGGCTCTAACCATTAAAACAGAGGGGATGGCTCTAACCATTATCAAACAGAGGGGATGGCTCTAACCATTATCAAACAGAGGGGATGGCTCTAACCATTAAAACAGAGGGGATGGCTCTAACCATTAAAACAGAGGGGATGGCTCTAACCATTAAAACAGTGGGGATGGCTCTAACCATTAAAACAGAGGAGATGGCTCTAACCATTAAAACAGAGGGGATGCTCTAACCATTAAAACAGAGGGGATGGCTCTAACCATTAAAACAGTGGGGCTGGCTCTAACCATTAAACAGAGGGGATGGCTCTTATCATTAAACAGAGGGGATGCTCTAACCATTAAAACAGAGGGGATGGCTCTAACCATTAAAACAGTGGGGATGGCTCTAAACATTAAACAGAGGGGATGGCTCTTATCATTAAACAGAGGGGATGGCTCTTATCATTAAACAGAGGGGATGCTCTAACCATTAAAACAGAGGGGATGGCTCTAACCATTAAAACAGAGGGGATGGCTCTAACCATTAAAACAGAGGGGATGGCTCTTATCATTAAACAGAGGGGATGGCTCTTATCATTAAACAGAGGGGATGGCTCTAACCATTAAACAGAGGGGATGGCTCTTATCATTAAACAGAGGGGATGGCTCTAACCATTAAAACAGAGGGGATGGCTCTAATAATGAAAACAGAGGGGATGGCTCTAACCATTATCAAACAGAGGGGATGGCTCTAACCATTATCAAACAGAGGGGATGGCTCTAACCATTAAAACAGAGGGGATGGCTCTAACCATTAAAACAGAGGGGATGGCTCTAACCATTAAAACAGAGGGGATGGCTCTAACCATTAAACAGAGGGGATGGCTCTAACCATTAAAACAGAGGGATGGCTCTAACCATTAAACAGAGGGGATGGCTCTAACCATTAAACAGAGGGGATGGCTCTAACCATTAAAACAGAGGGGATGGCTCTAACCATTAAAACAGAGGGGATGGCTCTAACCATTAAACAGAGGGGATGGCTCTAACCATTAAAACAGAGGGGATGGCTCTAACCATTAAAACAGAGGGATGGCTCTAACCATTAAACAGAAGGGATGGCTCTAACCATTAAACAGAGGGGATGGCTCTTATCATTAAACAGAGGGGATGGCTCTAACCATTAAAACAGAGGGGATGGCTCTAATAATGAAAACAGAGGGGATGGCTCTAACCATTATCAAACAGAGGGGATGGCTCTAACCATTATCAAACAGAGGGGATGGCTCTAACCATTAAAACAGAGGGGATGGCTCTAACCATTAAAACAGAGGGGATGGCTCTAACCATTAAAACAGAGGGGATGGCTCTACACATAAACAGAGGGGATGGCTCTAACCATTAAAACAGAGGGGATGGCTCTAACCATTAAAACAGAGGGGATGCTCTAACCATTAAAACAGAGGGGATGGCTCTAACCATTAAACAGAGGGGATGGCTCTAACCATTAAACAGAGGGGATGGCTCTAACCATTAAAACAGAGGGGATGGCTCTAACCATTAAACAGAGGGGATGGCTCTAACCATTATCACACAGAGGGGATGGCTCTTATCATTATCAAACAGAGGGGATGGCTCTTATCATTATCAAACAGAGGGATGGCTCTTATCATTATCACACAGAGGGGATGGCTCTAACCATTAAAACAGAGGGGATGGCTCTAATCATTAAAACAGAGGGGATGGCTCTAACCATTAAACAGAGGGGATTGCTCTAACCATTAAAACAGAGGGGATGGCTCTAACCATTAAAACAGAGGGGATGGCTCTAACCATTAAAACAGAGGGGATGGCTCTAACCATTAAACAGAGGGGGTGGCTCTAACCATAAAACAGAGGGGATGGCTCTAACCATTAAACAGAGGGGATGGCTCTAACCATTAAAACAGTGGGGATGGCTCTAACCATTAAAACAGAGGGGATGGCTCTAACCATTAAAACAGAGGGGATGGCTCTAACCATTAAAACAGAGGGGGTGGCTCTAATCATTAAAACAGAGGGGATGGCTCTAATCATTAAACAGAGGGGATGCTCTAATCATGATAACAGAGGGGATGGCTCTAACCATTAAAACAGAGGGGATGGCTCTAACCATTAAAACAGAGGGGATGGCTCTAACCATTAAAACAGAGGGGATGCTCTAATAATGAAAACAGAGGGGATGGCTATAACCATTAAAACAGAGGGGATGGCTCTTATCATTAAACAGAGGGGATGGCTCTAACCATTAAAACAGTGGGGATGGCTCTAACCATTAAAACAGAGGGGATGGCTCTAACCATTAAAACAGAGGGGATGGCTCTAATCATTAAAACAGTGGGGATGGCTCTAACCATTAAAACAGAGGGGATGGCTCTAACCATTAAAACAGAGGGGATGGCTCTAATCATTAAAACAGAGGGGATGGCTCTAATCATTAAAACAGTGGGGATGGCTCTAACCATTAAAACAGAGGGGATGGCTCTAACCATTAAAACAGAGGGGATGGCTCTAATCATTAAAACAGAGGGGATGGCTCTAACCATTAAAACAGAGGGGATGGCTCTAACCATTAAACAGAGGGGATGGCTCTAACCATTAAAACAGTGGGGATAGCTCTAACCATTAAAACAGAGGAGATGGCTCTAACCATTAAAACAGAGGGGATGCTCTAACCATTAAAACAGAGGAGATGGCTCTAATCATTAAAACAGTGGGGATGGCTCTAACCATTAAACAGAGGGGATGGCTCTAACCATTAAAACAGAGGGGATGGCTCTTATCATTAAACAGGGGGGATGGCTCTTATCATTAAACAGAGGGGATGGCTCTAACCATTAAACAGAGGGGATGGCTCTTATCATTAAACAGAGGGGATGGCTCTAACCATTAAAACAGGGGATGGCTTAACCATTATCAAACAGAGGGGATGGCTCTAACCATTATCAAACGAGGGGATGGCTCTAACCATTAAAACAGAGGGGATGGCTCTAACCATTAAAACAGAGGGGATGGCTCTAACCATTAAAACAGTGGGGATGGCGCTCTAACCATTAAAACAGAGGAGATGGCTCTAACCATTAAAACAGAGGGGATGCTCTAACCATTAAAACAGAGGGGATGGCTCTAACCATTAAAACAGTGGGGCTGGCTCTAACCATTAAACAGAGGGGATGGCTCTTATCATTAAACAGAGGGGATGCTCTAACCATTAAAACAGTGGGGATGGCTCTAAACATTAAACAGAGGGGATGGCTCTTATCATTAAACAGAGGGGATGGCTCTTATCATTAAACAGAGGGGATGCTCTAACCATTAAAACAGAGGGGATGGCTCTAACCATTAAAACAGAGGGATGGCTCTAACCATTAAAACAGAGGGGATGGCTCTTATCATTAAACAGAGGGATGGCTCTTATCATTAAACAGAGGGGATGGCTCTAACCATTAAACAGAGGGGATGGCTATTATCATAAACAGAGGGATGGCTCTAACCATTAAAACAGAGGGGATGGCTCTAATAATGAAAACAGAGGGGATGTCTCTAACCATTATCAAACAGAGGGGATGGCTCTAACCATTATCAAACAGAGGGGATGGCTCTAACCATTAAAACAGAGGGGATGGCTCTAACCATTAAAACAGAGGGGATGGCTCTAACCATTAAAACAGAGGGGATGGCTCTAACCATTAAACAGAGGGGATGGCTCTAATCATTAAAACAGAGGGGATGGCTCTAACCATTCAAACAGAGGGGATGGCTCTAACCATTAAAACAGAGGGGATGGCTCTAACCATTAAAACAGAGGGGATGGCTCTAACCATTAAAACAGAGGGGATGGCTCTAACCATAAAAAGAGGGATGGCTCTAACCATTAAAACAGAGGGGAGGCTCTACCATTAAAACAGAGGGATGGCTCTAACCATTAAACAGAAGGGATGGCTTAACCATTAAAACAGTGGGGATGGCTCTAACCATTAAAACAGAGGGATGGCTCTAACCATTAAAACAGAGGTGATGGCTCTAACCATTAAAACAGAGGGATGGCTCTAACCATTAAACAGAGGGGATGGCTCTAACCATTAAAACAGTGGGGATGGCTCTAACCATTAAAACAGAGGGATGGCTCTAACATTAAAACAGAGGGGATGCTCTAACCATTAAAACAGGGGGGATGGCTCTAACATTTAAACAGAGGGGATGGCTCTAACCATTAAACAGAGGGGATGGCTCTTATCATTAAACAGAGGGGATGGCTCTTATCATTAAACAGAGGGGATGCTCTAACCATTAAAACAGAGGGGATGGCTCTAACCATTAAAACAGTGGGGATGGCTCTAACCATTAAAACAGAGGGGATGGCTCTTATCATTAAACAGAGGGGATGGCTCTAACCATTAAACAGAGGGGATGGCTCTTATCATTAAACAGAGGGGATGGCTCTAACCATTAAAACAGAGGGGATGGCTCTAAATATGAAAACAGAGGGGATGCTCTAACCATTATCAAACAGAGGGGATGGCTCTTATCATTATCAAACAGAGGGATGGCTCTAACCATTAAAACAGAGGGGATGGCTCTAACCATTAAAACAGAGGGGATGGCTCTAACCATTAAAACAGAGGGGATGGCTCTAACCATTAAACAGAGGGGATGGCTCTAACCATTAAAACAGAGGGGATGGCTCTAACCATTAAAACAGAGGGGATGCTCTAACCATTAAAACAGAGGGGATGGCTCTAACCATTAAACAGAGGGGATGGCTCTAACCATTAAACAGAGGGGATGGCTCTAACCATTAAAACAGAGGGGATGGCTCTAACCATTAAACAGAGGGGATGGCTCTAACCATTATCACACAGAGGGGATGGCTCTTATCATTATCAAACAGAGGGGATGGCTCTTATCATTATCAAACAGAGGGATGGCTCTTATCATTATCACACAGAGGGGATGGCTCTAACCATTAAAACAGAGGGGATGGCTCTAACCATTAAAACAGAGGGGATGGCTCTAATCATTAAAACAGAGGGGATGGCTCTAACCATTAAAACAGAGGGGATGGCTCTAATCATTAAAACAGAGGGGATGGCTCTAACCATTAAACAGAGGGGATTTCTCTAACCATTAAAACAGAGGGGATGGCTCTAATCATTAAAACAGAGGGGATGGCTCTAACCATTAAACAGAGGGGATGGCTCTAACCATTAAAACAGAGGGGATGGCTCTCTAACCATTAAACAGAGGGATGGTCCTAACCATTAAAAAGAGGGGATGGCTCTAACCATTAAAACAGAGGGGATGGCCTCAATCATTAAAACAGAGGGGATGGCTCTAACCATTAAACAGAGGGGATGGCTCTAACCATTAAAACAGAGGGGATGGCTCTAACCATTAAACAGAGGGATGGCTCTAACCATTAAACAGAGGGGATGGCTCTAACCATTAAAACAGTGGGGATGGCTCTAACCATTAAAACAGAGGGGATAGCTCTAACCATTAAAACAGAGGGGATGGCTCTAATCATTAAAACAGAGGGGATGGCTCTAACCATTATCAAACAGAGGGGATGGCTCTAACCATTAAACAGAGGGGATGGCTCTAACCATTAAAACAGTGGGGATGGCTCTAACCATTAAAACAGTGGGGATGGCTCTAACCATTAAAACAAGGGGATGGCTCTAACCATTAAAACAGTGGGGATGGCTCTAACCATTAAAACAGAGGGGATGGCTCTAACCATTAAAACAGAGGGGATGCTCTAACCATTAAAACAGAGGGGATGGCTCTTATCATTATCAAACAGAGGGGATGGCTCTAACCATTATCACACAGAGGGGATGGCTCTTATCATTATCAAACAGAGGGCATGGCTCTAATCATTATCAAACAGAGGGGATGGCTCTAACCATTATCACACAGAGGGGATGGCTCTAATCATTATCACACAGAGGGGATGGCTCTAATCATTATCACACAGAGGGGATGGCTCTAATCATTATCACACAGAGGGGATGGCTCTTATCATTATCACACAGAGGGGATGGCTCTTATCATTATCACACAGAGGGGATGGCTCTTATCATTATCACACAGAGGGGATGGCTCTAATCATTATCACACAGAGTTCGTTAGAGTGTATTTGACATAATAATAACATAATTTCTATGCTTCTCTAATGTTGGCATTGAACCATATACTGTACGTATCAAACAACTACATTCACGTTAGTTGACTGAACTACTTAACCCTATAGTACCATAACAAACATGCACTGTACAGTCACGTTAGTTGACTGAACTGCTTAACCCTATAGTACCATACCAAACATGTACTGTACAGTCACGTTAGTTGACTGTCAAAGAAGCTTACAGAGATTGGTATAAGGTTGGTTGGTCTGGTGCTCATGTATGAATACTGTAGATATTACACTTTGACGATGGGAAATCCAACACAATATCATGTTGATTACTCATCCAACTGGTGATATACACACACACACAAGTTATTTACAAACATTAATCAGCTAGAAATGATCCAGGTACATAGTGAAGGATAAGTATTTAGGCTGCCATTTGAAAGACAGGTTTTAAAACGATAGTGTAGGATAAGTATTTAGGCTGCCATTTGAAGGACAGGTTAAAACGATAGTGTAGGATAAGTATTTAGGCTGCCATTTCAAAGACCGGTTAAAACGATAGTGTAGGATAAGTATTTAGGCTGCCATTTGAAGGACAGGTTAAAACGATAGTGTAGGATAAGTATTTAGGCTGCCATTTGAAAGACAGGTTAAAACAATAGTGTAGGATAAGTATTTAGGCTGCCATTTGAAGGACAGGTTAAAACGATAGTGTAGGATAAGAATTTAGGCTGCCATTTGAAAGACAGGTTAAAACGATAGTGTAGGATAAGTATTTAGGCTGTGTCACGCTCGTCGTAACATTGAAGAGAGGAGGACCAAGGTGCAGCGTGATAACAAGGCGTACATCTTCTATTTATTAATGACGAAATGAAGAACACTTAAACAAACTACAAAACAACAAACGAACGAACCTGACGCTATAAACAAATAGTGCAGACACAGGCAACTAACATAGACAATAACCCACGAACTACCCAATGAATATGGCTGCCTAAATATGGTTCCCAATCAGAGACAACGATAGACAGCTGTCTCTAATTGAGAACCAATCTAGGCAACCATAGACATACATACACCTAGACTAGACACTGCCCCATAAACATACAAAACCCCTAGACAATACAAAACACATACATCCCCCATGTTACACCATGACCAAACTAAAATAATAAAGAAAACAAAGATAACTAAGGCCAGGGCGTGACAGTACCCCCCCCCCCCCCCCCCCAAAGGTGCGGACTCCGGCCGCAAAACCTGACACAGAAGGGGAGGGTCCGGGTGGGCCTTCTTACGGCGGCGGCTCGGGTGCGGGACGTGGACCCCACTCCACCATAGTCAATACCCGCTTTGGTGGCGCCTCTGGAGCGAGGACCCTTACAGCGAGTCCCGGACTGAAGACCATCCTAGAGGGCGCCACTGGACTGAGGGGCGGCTCCGGATTGAGAGGCGGCTCCGGACTGGCGGGCGGCTCCGGACTGGCGGGCGGCTCCGGACTGGCGGGCGGCTCCGGCAGCTCCTGACTGGCGGGCGGCTCCGGCGGCTCCTGACTGGCGGGCGGCTCCGGCGGCTCCTGACTGGCTCTGGCGGCTCCTGACTGGCGGGCGGCTCTGGCGGCTCCTGACTGGCGGGCGGCTCTGGCGGCTCCTGACAGGCGGGCGGCTCTGGCTGCTCCTGACTAGGGGGCGGCTCTGGCGGCTCCTGACTGGCGGGCGGCTCTGGCGGCTCCTGACTGGCGTGCGGCTCTGGCGGCTCCTGACTGGCGGGCGGCTCTAGCGGGTCCTGACTGGCGGGCGGCTCTAGCGGCTCAGGACAGACGGGCGGCTTTGACGGCTCAGGACAGACGGGCGGCTCTGACGGCTCCGGACAGACGGGCGGCTCTGACGGCGCTGGGCAGACGGGCAGCGCAGGCGGCGCTGGGCAGACGGACGGCTCAGACGGCGCTGGGCAGACGGGCAGCGCAGGCGGCGCTGGGCAGACGGCAGACTCTGGCCTGCTGAGGCGCTTAGTAGGCCTGGTGCGTGGTGCCGGAACTGATGGTACCGGGCTAAGGACACGCACCTCAAGGCTAGTGCGGGGAGCAGCAACAGGGCGTACAGGGCTCTGGAGACGTACAGGAGGCTTGGTGCGTGGTGCCGGAACTGGTGGTACCGGGCGGGAGACACCACAGGGCGAGTGTGTGGAGGAGGAACAGGGCTCTGGAGACGCACTGGAAGCCTGGTGCGTGGTGTTGGCACTGGTGGTACTGGGCTGGGGCGAGGAGGTGGCACCGGATAGACCGGACCGTGAAGGCGTACTGGAGCTCTTGAGCACCGAGCCTGCCCAACCTTACCTGGTTGAATACTCCTCTTAGCCCGGCCAGTGCGGCGAGGTGGAATAGCCCGCACTGGGCTGTGCTGGCGAACCGGGGACACCATGCGTAAGGCTGGTGCCATGTACACTGGCCCGAGGAGACGCACTGGAGACCAAATGCATTGAGCCGGCTTCATGGCACCTGACTCGATGCCCACTCTAACCCGGCCGATACGAGGAGCTGGGATGTACCGCACCGGGCTATGCACACGTACAGGAGACACCGTGCGCTCTTCCGCATAACACGGTGTCTGCCCGTACTCTCGCTCTCCACGGTAAGCACGGGGAGTTGGCGCAGGTTTCCTACCTGACTTCGCCACACTCCCCAAGAGCCCCCCCCAAGACATTTTTGGGGCTGCCTCCCTGGCTTCCAGCCGCGCTTCCGTGCTGCCTCCTCATACCACTGCCTCTCGGCTTTAGCTGCCTCCAGCTCTTCACGAGGGCGGCGATATTCTCCAGATTGTGCCCAGGGTCCTCCGCCGTCCAGAATTTCCTTCCAAGTCCATGAGTCCTGCGATCGCTGCTGCTGCCTTTTACCACACTGCTTGGTCCTTTGTTGGTGGGTTATTCTGTCACGATCGTTATATGGTGGAAGAGAGGAGGACCAAGGCGCAGCGTGATAACAATACATCTTCTTTTAATTAAGCGAAACGAAGAACACTATACAAACTAACAAAACAACAAATGAACGAACGTGACGCTATAAACAAATAAGTGCAGACACAGGCAACTAACATAGACATAGACAATAACCCATGAACTACCCAATGAATATGGCTGCCTAAATATGGTTCCCAATCAGAGACAACGATAGACAGCTGTCTCTAATTGAGAACCAATCTAGGCAACCATAGACATACATAAACACAAAACACATACATCCCCCATGTCACACCCTGACCTAACTAAAATAATAAAGAAAACAAAGATAACTAAGGCCAGGGCGTGACAGGCTGCCATTTGAAGGACAGGTTAAAACGATAGTGTAGGATAAGTATTTAGGCTGCCATTTGAAAGACTGGTTAAAACGATAGTGTAGGATAAGTATTTAGGCTGCCATTTGAAAGACTGGTTAAAACGATAGTGTAGGATAAGTATTTAGGCTGCCATTTGAAAGACTGGTTAAAACGATAGTGTAGGATAAGTATTTAGGCTGCCATTTGAAAGACTGGTTAAAACGATAGTCATGTCAGGGAGTAATTTTAGTGTGTATGTATATGATTTAAAATGTGAGATTATGTGCAGCTATTGTAATTTTTTTATAGTAATATTTTATAGTAAGTATTTTATAGTAATATTTTATAGTAAGTATTTTATAGTAAGTCTTTATGGTAAGTATTTTATAGTATACTTTTTTAGTGGTCTTTTATAGTAAGTATTTTATGGTAGTGTTTTATAGTAAGTATTTTATAGTATTCTTTTATAGTGGTATTTTATAGTATTCTTTTATAGTAAGTATTTTATAGTAAGTCTTTATGGTAAGTATTTTATAGTAAGTATTTTATAGTAGTCTTTTATAGTAAGTATTTTATAGTAAGTCTTTTATAGTAAGTATTTTATAGTATACCTTTTTAGTAATCTTTTATAGTAAGTATTGTATAGTGGTCTTTTATAGTAAGTCTTTATGGCAAGTATTTTATAGTAAGTATTTTATAGTAAATATTTTATAGTAAGTATTTTATAGTAACTATTTTATAGTATTCTTTTATAGTGGTATTTTATAGTAAGTATTTTATAGTAGTCTTTTATAGTAAGTATTTTATAGTTGTCACGTTCCTGACCTGTTTTCTGTTGTTTTGTATGTGTTTAGTTGGTCAGGGCGTGAGTTGGGGTGGGTAGTCTATGTTATTGTGTTTCTATGTTGGGTTTAATGTGTTGCCTGATATGGTTCTCAATTAGAGGCAGGTGTTTGACGTTTCCTTTGATTGAGAACCATATTAAGGTAGGCTGTTCTCACTGATTGTTTGTGGGTGATTGTTGCTGTGTCTGTGTTTGTTGCACCACACGGTACTGTCTCGTCTCGTTCGTTTTCCCTGTTCGTGCGTTCTTCGTTTCATGTAGTTCTCATGTTCAGGTCTGTTTAGTTCGTTTTGTTATTTTGTAATTTCTAAAGTGTGCTTTGTCATCGTTATTCTTTTCTTCATTAAATTCATTATGTATTCATCACCCGCTGCGCCTTGGTCCGCTCATTCACCACAAGACGACCGTTACAGAATCACCCACCAACGAAGGATCAAGCAGCGGGTTAACGGGCAGCAGCGACAGCAGCAGTGGTACAAGGAGGAATGGACATGGGAGGAGATTCTGGACGGAGAAGGACCCTGGGCAGAGCCAGAGGAGTGTCGCCGCCCCAAAGCGGAGCTGGAGGCAGCGAAAGCGGAGAGGCGGCATTATGAGGCGCTAGCAAGGCAGAGCGGCTGGAAGCCCGAGAGGCTCACCCAAAAATTTCTTGGGGGGAGGCACACGGGGAGTGTGGCAGAGTCAGGAGTCAGACCTGAGCCAACTCCCCCTGCTTACCGTAAAGAGCCGGTGAGGGCGGAATTGGAGGTGAGTGACACAGAGACAGTGAAGGAGTTAATGGGGAAATTGGAGGAGAGAGTTATGAGGGATGTACTGGTTTGGTGCATGAGGCACGGCATCCGTCCGACTGAACGTGTCGGTGAGTTGATGTCACCGGGAACAGCTCTCCATACTCGTCCTGAGGTGCGTGCTAGCCGTCTGGTTAAGACAGTGCCTACATCACGCACTAAGCCTCCTGTGGTTCTCCAGAGTCCTGTGCGTCCTGTTACTGCTCCACGCACTAGCCCTATGGTGCGTGTCTCCTGCCCATTACCACCAGAGCCTACACCACGCACCAGGCTTCCAGTGCGTCTCCAGAGCCCTGTTCCTCCTCCACGCACTCTCCCTGTGGTGCGTGTCTCCAGCCCGGTACCACCAGTTCCGGCACCACGCACCAAGCCTCCTGTGCGTCTCCAGAGCCCTGTACGCACTGTTCCTTCTCTCCGCACTCGTCCTGAGGTGCGTGCCCTCAGTCCGGTACCACCAGTTCCGGTACCACGCACCAGGCCTATAGTGCGCATCGAGAGTCCAGTGTGCCCTGTTCCTGCTCCCCGCACTAGCCTTGAGGTGCGTGTCTCCAGTCCGGTACCACCAGTTCCGGCACCACGCACCAGGCCTACTGTGCGCCTCAGCAGGTCAGAGTCGGCCGTCTGCCCAACGCCGCCTGCACTGCTCGTCTGCTCAACGCCGCCTGCACTGCTCGTCTGCCCAGCGCCGTCTGAGCTGCCTGCACTGCTCGTCTGCCCAGCGCCATCTGAGCCATCCGTCTGCCCAGCGCCGTCTGAGCCATCCGTCTGCCCAGCGCCGTCTGAGCCATCCGTCTGCCCAGCGCCGTCTGAGCCATCCGTCTGCCCAGCGCCGTCTGAGCCATCCGTCTGCCCAGCGCCATCTGAGCCATCCGTCTGCCCAGCGCCATCTGAGCCGCCCGTCTGTCACGAGCCATTAGAGCCGCCCGTCTGTCCCGAGCCATTAGACCCGTCCGTCAGTCAGGAGCCGCTAGAGCCGTCCGTCAGTCAGGAGCTGCCAGAGCCGCCAGCCAGTCAGGAGCTGCCAGAGCCGCCAGCCAGTCAGGAGCTGCCAGAGCCGCCAGCCAGTCAGGAGCTGCCAGAGCCGCCAGCCAGTCAGGAGCTGCCAGAGCCGCCAGCCAGTCAGGAGCTGCCAGAGCCGCCAGCCAGTCAGGAGCTGCCAGAGCCGCCAGCCAGTCAGGAGCTGCCAGAGCCGCCAGCCAGTCAGGAGTTGCCAGAGCCGCCCTCCAGTCATGAGCCGCCCTCCAGTCATGAGCCGCCCTCCAGTCATGAGCTGCCCTCCAGTCATGAGCTGCCCTCCAGTCATGAGCTGCCCTCCAGTCATGAGCTGCCCTACAGTCCGGAGCTGCCCTACAGTCCGGAGCTGCCCTACAGTCCGGAGCTGCCCTACAGTCCGGAGCGACCTCTCTGTCCTGAGCGACCTCTCTGTCCTGAGCTACCTCTCTGTCCTGAGCTACCTCTCTGTCCTGAGCTACCTCTCTGTTCTGAGCTACCTCTCTGTCCTAAGCTACCTCTCTGTCCTGAGTTGTCTCCTCTATTTAGGAGGGGCCTTGGTGAAGGTTCCTGGACCAGGGTCGGGGGCGAGGGTCGCCACTCAAGGGACGCTAAGGAGGGGGACAAAGACAATGGTGGAGTGGTGTCCTCGTCCTGCGCCGGAGCCGCCACCGCGGACAGATGCCCACCCAGACCCTCCCCTTGAGTTTTAGGGGTGCGCCCGGAGTTCGCACCTTGAGGGGGGGGTTCTGTCACGTTCCTGACCTGTTTTCTGTTGTTTTGTATGTGTTTAGTTGGTCAGGGCGTGAGTTGGGGTGGGTAGTCTATGTTATTGTGTTTCTATGTTGGGTTTAATGTGTTGCCTGATATGGTTCTCAATTATAGGCAGGTGTTTGACGTTTCCTCTGATTGAGAACCATATTAAGGTAGGCTGTTCTCACTGTTTGTTTGTGGGTGATTGTTGCTGTGTCTGTGTTTGTTGCACCACACGGTACTGTCTCGTCTCGTTCGTTCGTTTTCCCTGTTCGTGCGTTCTTCGTTTCATGTAGTTCTCATGTTCAGGTCTGTTTAGTTCGTTTTGTTATTTTGTAATTTCTAAAGTGTGCTTTGTCATCGTTATTCTTTTCTTCATTAAATTCATTATGTATTCATCACCCGCTGCGCCTTGGTCCGCTCATTCACCACAAGACGACCGTTACAATAGTAGTCTTTTATAGTATTATTTTATAGTAAATATTTTATAGTAAGTATTTTATAGTATTCTTTTATACTAGTATTTTTATACTTTACTTTATTGTTTACATTTCTTTAGATCAATTTCAAAAGTCATCCACATTGGGGGGTGCTTAATAAATGCAAATACACCAGCAATGAGCTCACTCTGAATGTCACTAAAACGAAAGACATAATCAACTAAAATAAGCTCATCTCTCTTACTCTCTGTTACTACCAGTGCAAACAGATGAACTATTTGATGTAGTTGAAATGTCTTCTTCTATAGATTATGCTATAGCTATGAGGACAAAACTACATCCTTATTTAGAAGCTTTTCACTGAGGAATTATTGATGAGTCAGAGCTGCATGATCAATCGATTCATTCCAGATAAAAACCTAAACATGGTTCATCATCCCGTAATGAATTCGTTGCGTTAAAAAGCAATACACCAACAGACTACACTTGCCAAGTGTTGTCACGGATCCCTCCGGAACGGTCATTACGCCACACCTCGTTCCCATTCCCACTGATTGTAATTGTACAAATGTGCCCTTTGGTTTCCATTGTCCTGTCGATTAGTGTTACAATGTCCGTTGGTGGTGTGAGGACATGTGCTGTGTTGTTTTGGCTTACGTGCCGCGTGTATCGCGCAGACGATTACAGGTCTAGTCCCGTGTGTTACTCATTGTGCCCTTGTGTATTTATTCAAGGTACTCCTCGCTCTTTTGTTAACCCTGTGTTTTGTATACGTGTTTGTTTGGTCTTGGTCCCCGTACCTTTACACAGCACGCTGTAATATGAGTAAATTAAAACCCCTATTACGCATTCCTGCTCCTGTCTCCCGATCCCTTTAGCGTGACAAGTGTTGATTAACATATGGAATGATTAGTTAGAACCAGAGATATGTATAGAGAATAGAAATGGAGCCGGGTAGAACACTCAGCTCCAAATAAATACTGAGGTCACAAAGTGCTTGTTTATCTCATATTTAAAAACGGTAATACAAATTTGTAAGTAAGTGTGGATGTTTCTAGAGGACTGTTTCACCCCTTAGCCGTGTGATGATCACAGTAAACCCACAGGTCCTCATGCCCTATTGCTGGGATATCTCATTTAAAAATGTTCATTTGAATTTGTCACAAAGTGCTTGTTTATCTCATATTTAAAAACGGTAATACAAATTTGTAAGTAAGTGTGGATGTTTCTAGAGGACTGTTTCACCCCTTAGCCGTGTGATGATCACAGTAAACCCACAGGTCCTCATGCCCTATTGCTGGGATATCTCATTTAAAAATGTTCATTTGAATTTGTCCGTATCGTCTTACTGATGTTTCTAGGGTCTTGTACTGACTGGATGGATCCACGTCTGTCCTGTCTGTCTGTCTGTCTGTCCGTCTGTCTGTCTGTCCGTCCGTCCGTCCGTCCGTCCGTCCGTCCGTCCGTCCGTCCGTCCGTCCGTCCGTCCGTCCGTCCGTCCTGTCTGTCCTGTCTGTCCTGTCGGTCTGACGTTAGGTTTGTTTAGGTAGCTGAGATGAAGTGGGGACTGTGTTTTGTAGAAATGGTATTCGCTCCTGCAGCTTTTAGACAGTCACTCACAGCCAGCATTTATTCAAACCTCCATCCAGTTGCCTTTTCATGAGAAATAAACACCAGAGCTAACAGCTGTTGTTTGACCTCACTGTCGCCGTGGAAATGAAGTGCTTAGTGCCATTTCTTTGCTTGATTGGTTTGGGTGTGCTGCTCAGCGAGCCGGATGTTCTGTCATGTTCATGTCCTCTCCATAACAACACCGTATGAACATAATGTCTCACTATCATTTAGCTTACGTTCCGTCCCTGTACCTTGATATGATCAATGTGCAACTAGATGAAGGATTCACAAGAAGCAGCGTGCACATGAAAGCGTCAACACCTTTTCAGTGTCTCTTCTCTCTGTGTGCTAACCAAAGCACGTTGAGCAAGTACCTGCTGCAAAACGGACCGAAAAACCAGAAAATAAAACTATGTCCATATGTCTTTCTTTTTAAACAATAAAAAATGATATCATGTTGCGTAATTATGACTAGCTACCGTATATGGTAAACATAAAAACGCCAGGCCAAGTGCTCATGACGTCACAAGCCAAATGTTCCCCTAAGGATAAATAAATAGTTTGTGAGCCATTTAATTGGATTCCCGCTGGGACATCATAAAATCATAAATAACACGTTAATCAGTTACAAAAAAAACATGCTGCTTAGTTTTCAGACCAACAGCAGTTCAGTTAAAGGCTCTTTGAGAATGTTCAGCTCAGAGGGCGATTGTCAGCTGTCCACAGAACATGATTGGAATACACTCTGTAGTTCAGAGGTCATAAGTGCTTAGGGGGACCGTGGGATGGAGGGACGGGATTGGTCTCAATTAGGGCTGGTCTAAGGGTCAAGGTCACATGGTCCGTGGGATGGGCTGATGGAGGGATAGAGGTTTGGGGTAAGGGGAGGGTTGGTTCTCAATGAGGGGAGGTCTCACGGTCAAAGTCACATGGTCCGTGGGATGGGGTGTTGGGGGAAACGTGAAGTGGGGTGTTTGGGGGGGGGGGGGGGGGGGACGAAGACAGATGGAAAAGGTGACGTAGGGAAGAGGGTACTGTGTTGGTCACAATTAGGAAGGACGCAGGATTAAGGTCAAGGTTACATTGTCTGTGGGATGGAGGGATGGGGTGGACGAGTGGGTTGGAGGGATGGAGGGATGGGGTGGACGAGTGGGTTGGAGGGATGGAGGGATGGGGGATGGAGGGATGGGGTGGACGAGTGGGTTGGAGGGATGGAGGGATGGGGGATGGAGGGATGGGGTGGACGAGTGGGTTGGAGGGATGGAGGGATGGGGTGGATGAGTGGGTTGTTCTCAAATAGAGGGTCTCGTCCCATAGTCAAAGGCCAAGGTCAGAGTCACACCCTGCGGAGTGGTAGGGGGTGGGGTTGGTTGAGTCTCGGTGCCAGCACGTGTTTGTCCCGTTAGACATCGAGGATGTGGAGGCGTTGGCGGGGGCATCCTGAGCAACAGAACATCCCTTTACGGCCACTCCGAGTGGCTTACTGACAAAACTTTAGATAAAGAAGTTGACTACAGTGTTGAGCATGGCCAGCATATTAACAGGTTGTAGGCCAGGTGGACCCGCCTGTCCTTGTGGACCGAGGACACGTACAGTATAGATGATAGATGACCACTAGAGTCCTGGGGTCCCACAGGATGGCAAACACTCTTACCCAGGCACCATAGCCATGCCAACTGAGATCCACCGCCACCACACTCCTCCTGGCACGGGGCCTGTCTCTGCCGCGCTCCCAGCCGGCGGAGAGTCAGCCAGTGCAGAACCAGGAAGTATATTATAGTCACGTGTGTCCATTTGAGGGCGGAGTCAAGGGAGGTGGGCGGTATTATGTCAGAACACCAGAAGAACGGCACGCCCGACAACAGCGGCAGGAATAAGACGATGGCGATGATCCACCGCACCGCAGCGCCGGGTAGCTAATCTGGCGGTGGAGGAGAGAGTGGTACTGCGCCACTTAGCGGTCCATGGTAAGAGGTACAGTGGCCCAGATGGAGGTATGGTTGTCAGTGAACTCCACCACGCTGACCGAGTGCAGCAGGAGGGTGGGGACCTAGAAAATCAGTACAATACTTTATTGTCCATTCTTTAACCACTGGGCTGCCTACCTCCCGCTGGAACACGGCTGTTTACAGCAGGAAGCCCACCAAGATGATGCACGACTGGGAGAGGATGTCAGAGCCGGTTAGAGCCAGCAGGTACATGTACAGAACTTTCTTACAGTCTGCAAGCTGGGATAGAGCCACCGGAGTCAGGATGTTAACTGAGAGAGAGGGAAGGGGGGGGGGGGGGGGGGGGGGGGGACAGGGAGGGAGGGTGAAGAGAGAGGCTGAGGGTAGAGAAAAAAAGGGGGAAGTGGGAGAGGGGAAAGAGAGAGAGAGAGAACATTTACTCAAACACCATTTGAAGTCCATTATACTTGGCTTGTGGCTGTGTTACGGTAGACATGCTGTGGAGGGGGGAGATATTTGTTCTCAGCAAGCAGATAGTCCTTCTAAGAGACCCATAACAGTGTGTGTGTGTGTTCAGTGTGAAATACAGGAGCTACATTGATGTGTATTTCCTTCAATATAAAGAGCTCATGTATCCTCCAATGGATAATATCACTGTCACAGCCTTGTCAACAACAGGATATTCCCACTAAAGTCAATTGGAGCACATTGTGAGCACAGTCGGTCTCAGACCTTCGACCTCAACACAGACCTCTCAATGCGCACTGGGGGAAATTAGTACGCTGTGCTCTTGGGGTGGGTGTGTGTGTCTTGGGGTGGGTGTGTGTGTCTTGGGGTGGGTGTGTGTGTCTTGGGGTGTGTGTGTGTGTGTGTGTGTGTGTGTGTGTGTGTGTGTGTGTGTGTGTGTGTGTGTGTGTGTGTGTGTGTGTGTGTGTGTGTGTGTGTGTGTGTGTGTGTGTGTGTGTGTGTCCTTGGTTAATTCCAAAAGATAATCTGGAGGATTGAGTGAGCAGTGCAGCTCTCCCCTCCTCCACCCTCCCTCCAATCTGTAAATAGCACACACATCCTCATATTATTACTTACCCTCTTGCTCTTTTGCACCCCAGTATCTCTACTTGCACATCATCATCTGCACATCTATCACTCCAGTGTTAATGCTATATTGTAATTATTTCACCACTATGGCCTATTTATTGCCTTACCTCCCTACTCTTCTACATTTGCACACACTGTACATACATTTTTCTATTGTGTTATTGACTGTACGTTTGTTTATGTGTAACTCTGTGTTGTTGTTTTTGTCGCACTGCTTTGCTTTATCTTGGCCAGGTCGCAGTTGTAAATGAGAACTTGTTCTCAACTGGCCTACCTGGTTAAATAAATGTGAAATAAAAAATAAATAAAATATCCTGCCGGATCAATAGTGATCACCCATGACAACAATTTTTTAATATATTATTTTATCTTTATTTAACTAGTCAGCTAAGAACAAATTCTTATTTACAATGACAGCCTAGGAACAGTGGGTTACCTGCCTTGTTCAGGGGCAGAACGACAGATTTGTACGTTCTTAGCTCAGGGATTCGATCTTGCAACCTTCCGGTTACTAGTCCAACGCTCTAACCACTAGGCTAGCTGCCGCCCCAATGACAACATAATATTGGTGGACTGGGGCTGTGTGTGTGTGTGTGTGTGTGTGTGTGTGTGTGTGTGTGTGTGTGTGTGTGTGTGTGTGTGTGTGTGTGTGTGTGTGTGTGTGTGTGTGTGTGTGTGTGTGTGTGTGTGTGTGTGCGTGCTCGCTCCACACAGAGAAGGGCGTTGCAGTAGATGACCGGGACATCTAGACCTCTGCAGCGCTTCACCTCCTGGTTTCAGGCCCTGCTCTGAAGGGTCTCTGTGATATTGGGCCAGTCAAACAAGACCTCGGTGCTTCTCCTGAAAGGGAGATAACTATTTTGAGAGAGGAGGACCATGGTCAGAATACTGCAAAAAAAGATCTGATTTGACTGAAACGTCACTGAAACTGTTTAGCCATTGTATAGTTTCTTCATTTAAGGCTGCACCTCTTGTCAGCGTTCTAGGGGAATGGATAAGGCCGAGTCAGGCGCAGGACACAGGTATGAGTAAAAATCAGAGCTTTACTCAAAATAAGCAATGTTCCAACAAGGATAAACATAAATATCCAGAGCACATAAAAGAATCCACTTGACAACGACAATCACACACAAAACAGAAAGGGAAGCCAGAGGGTTAAATAAGGAACATTGATTATGGAATGGAAACCAGGTGTGTATGATAAAGACAAAATAAAACGAAAATGAAACATGGATCGGTGGTGACTAGAAAGCCGGTGACGTCGACCGCCGAACGCCGCACGAACAAGGAGAGGGACCAACTCTACTGTAGTTTGAGCACAAATCCATTTTTCTTTCTTTCACTTACAATTTTAAAGATTGAATGATCAAACTATTAAAAAGTGTAAATTAAACTGTATGCTAGGAACTGTCAAACTGCTGCTATGGAATGAAAGTCCTGCTACATTACCACTCCACATTGAACCACAGCCAGATGGCTTCTACATTACTACTCCACATTGAACCACAGCCAGATGGCTGCTACATTACTACTCCACATTGAACCACAGCCGGATGGCTTCTACATTACTACTCCACATTGAACCACAGCCAGATGTCTGCTACATTACCACTCCACATTGAACCATAGCCAGATGGCTGCTACATTACTACTCCACATTGAACCACAGCCAGATGGCTGCTACATTACCACTCCACATTGAACCACAGCCAGATGGCTGCTACATTACCACTCCACATTGAACCACAGGCAGATGGCTGCTACATTACCACTCCACATTGAACCACAGCCAGATGGCTGCTACATTACCATTCCACATTGAACCACAGCCAGATGGCTGCTACATTACCACTCCACATTGAACCACAACCAGATGGCTTCTACATTACTACTCCATATTGAACCACAGCCAGATGGCTGCTACATTACCACTCCACATTGAACCACAGCTAGATGGCTGCTACATTACTACTCCACATTGAACCACAGCCAGATGGCTGCTACATTACCACTCCACATTGAACCACAGCCAGATGGTTGCTACATTACCACTCCACATTGAACCACAGCCAGATGGCTGCTACATTACCACTCCACATTGAACCACAGCTAGATGGCTGCTATATTACTACTCCACATTGAACCACAGCCAGATGGCTGCTACATTACCACTCCACATTGAACCACAGCCAGATGGCTGCTACATTACCACTCCACATTGAACCACAGCCAGATGGCTGCTACATTACCATTCCACATTGAACCACAGCCAGATGGCTGCTACATTACCACTCCACATTGAACCACAGCCAGATGGCTGCTACATTACCACTCCACATTGAACCACAGCCAGATGGCTGCTACATTACCACTCCACATTGAACCACAGCCAGATGGCTGCTACATTACCACTCCACATTGAACCACAGCCAGATGGCTTCTACATTACTACTCCACATTGAACCACAGCCGGAGGATAGCAACATTACTACTCCCCATTGAACCACAGCCAGATGGCTGCTACATTACTACTCCACATTGAACCACAGCCAGATGGCTTCTACATTACTACTCCACATTGAACCACAGCCAGATGGCTGCTACATTATCACTCCACATTGAAACACAGCCAGATGGCTGCTACATTACCACTCCACATTGAAACACAGCCAGCTGGCTGCTACATTACCACTCCACATTGAACCACAGCCAGATGGCTGCTACATTACCACTCCACATTGAACCACAGCCAGATGGCTGCTACATTACTACTCCACATTGAACCACAGCCGGAGGATAGCAACATTACTACTCCACATTGAACCACAGCCAGATGGCTGCTACATTACTACTCCACATTGAACCACAGCCAGATGGCTGCTACATTACTACTCCACATTGAACCACAGCCAGATGGCTGCTACATTACCACTCCACATTGAACAACAGCCAGATGGCTGCTACATTACTACTCCACATTGAACCACAGCCGGAGGATAGCGACATTACTACTCCCCATTGAACCACAGCCAGATGGCTGCTACATTACTACTCCCCATTGAACCACAGCCAGATGGCTGCTACATTACTACTCCACATTGAACAACAGCCAGATGGCTGCTACATTACTCTCTGCCTCTCGCGTACCTCTCTCTCTCTCTTTCTCTTTCCCCCTCTCTCTTTCCCTCTCTCTCTCTCTTTCCCTCTCTCTCTCTCGCACCTCTCTCTCTCTCGCACCCCTCTCTCTCGCACCCCTCTCTCTCTCTCGCCCCTCTCTCTCTCTCTCTCTCTCTCTCTCTCTCTCTCTCTCTCTCTCTCTCTCACTCTCTCTCTTGCACCTCTCTCTTTCTCGCACCTTTCTCTCTCTCTCTCTCTCTCTCTCTCTCTCTCTCTCTCTCTCTCTCTCTCTCTCTCTCTCTCTCACTCTCTCGCTCTCTCTCTCTCTTTCTTGCACCTCTCTCTTTCTCGCACCTTTCTCTCTCTCTCTCTCTGCTCTGGGCTATATGGTATAGGAGTTATACACTACACAGTTTATTAGGTACACCCATCTAGTACCAGGTCGGACCCCCTGTAGCCAAGAAGGGATGCACCTGGTCAGCAACAATGTTCAACATTGCTCAATTGGTATCAAGGGACCTAAAGTGTGACAGGAAAACATTCCCCACACCATTACACCATCACCACCAGCCAGGCAGGATGCGGAATTGGACTCATGCTATTGGACTCATGCTGCTTACGCCAAATCCTGACTCTGCAATCAGCATAACGCAACAGGAACCGGGATTTGTCGGACCAGGCAATGTTTTTCCACACCTCAGATGTCCAGTGTTGGGGGTCGCATGCCCACTGGAGCCGCTTCTTCTTGTTTTTAGCTGATAGGAGTGGAACCCGGTGTGGTCGTCTGCTGCAATAGCCTGACGAGGACTGACGAGTTGTGCATTCTGAGATGTCGCTCTGCACACCACTGTTGTACTGCGCTGTTATTGGCCCGTTTGTGGCCTGCTAGCCCTTCTCCTTTGACCTCTCTTATCAAGGAGCTTTCTCCGCCCACAGGACTGCCGCTGTCTGGATGGTTTTTGTTTGTCGCACCATTCTCAGTAAACCCTGGACACTGCCGTGCGTAAAAAGCCCAGTAGGCCGTTTCTGAGATACTGGAACGCTCACACCAAGCTCAAAGTTGCTTCTGTCACTCGTTTTGCCCATTCTAACGTTCAATGGAACAGTAACTGAATGCCTCGATGGCTGTCTGCCTGCTTTCTATAGCAAGACACGACCACGTGACTCACTGTCTGTAGGAGCGAACCGTTTTCGTGAACGGGGTGGTGTACCTAATAAACTGGCTACTGAGTCTATTTCAGTACAGTATGTCATCAGTGGTTTTGCAGATCAGAGATGCGTACTTAGCCATTTTAATGAAGGAAAAAAAGACTAATCAAATGTTATTGGTCGCATTCACATATTTAGCAGATGTATGTATGTATGCATGTGTGTGTGTGTACGTATGTGTGTGTATATATATATATATATATATATATGTGTGTATATATATACATATATATGTGTATATATGTTTGTGTGTGAAACGTCTCTTTTTCAGGACCCTGTCTCAAAGATAATTCGTAAAAATCCAAATAACTTCACAGATCTTTATTATAAAGGGTTTAAACACTGTTTCCCATGCTTGTTCAATGAACCATAAACAATTAATGAACCTGTGGAACGGTCGTTAAGACGCTAACAGCTCACAGAAGGTAGGCAATTAAGGTCACAGTTATGAAAACTTAGGCCACTAATGAGGCCTTTCTACTGACTCTGAAAAACACCAAAAGAAAGATGCCCAGGGTCCTTGCTCATCTGCGTGAACGTGCCTTAGGCATGCTGCAAGGAGGCATGAGGACTGCAGATGTGGCCAGGGCAATAAATTGCAATGTCCATACTGTGAGACGCCTAAGACAGCACTACAGGGAGACAGGACGGAAAGCTGATCATTCTCGCAGTGGCAGACCACTTGTAACAACACCTGCACAGGATCTGTACATCCGAACATCACACCTGCAGGACAGGTACAGGATGGCAACAACAACTGCCAGAGTTACACCAGGAACACACATTCTCTCCATCAGTGCTCAGATGCCGCAATAGGCTGAGAGAGGCTGAACTGAGGGCTTGTAGGCCTGTTGTAAGGCAGGTCCTCACCAGACATCACCGGCAACAATGTCGCCTATGGGCACAAACCCACCGTCGCTGGACCAGACAGGACTGGCAAAAAGTGCTCTTCACTGACGAGTCGCGATTTTGTCTCACCAGGGGTGATGTTAGGATTCGCGTTTATCGTCGAAGGAATGAGCGTTACACCGAGGTCTGTACTCTGGAGTGGGAACGATTTGGAGATGGAGGGTCCGTCATGGTCTGGGGCGGTGTGTCACAGCATCATCGGTCTGAGCTTGTTGTCATTGCAGGCAATCTCAACGCTGTGCGTTACAGGGAAGACATCCTCCTCCCTCATGTGGTACCCTTCCTGCAGGCTCATCCTGACATGACCCTCCAGCATGACAATGCCACCAGCCATACTGCTCGTTCTGTGCGTGATTTCCTGCAAGACAGGAATGTCAGTGTTCTGCCATGGCCCGCGAAGAGCCCGGATCTCAATCCCATTGAGCATGTCTGGGCCCTGTTGGATCGGCGGGTGAGGGCTAGGGCCATTCCCACCAGAAATGTCCGGGAACTTGCAGGTGCCTTGTTGGAAGAGTGGGGTAACATCTCACAGCAAGAACTGGCAAATCTGGTGCAGTCCATGAGGAGGAGATGCACTGCAGTACTTAATGCAGCTGGTGGCCACACCAGATACTGACTGTTACTTGTGATTTTGACCCCCCCCCCCCCTTTTGTTCAGGGACACATTATTCCATTTCTGTTAGTCACATGTCTGTGGAACTTGTTCAGTTTATGTCTCAGTTGTTGAATCTTGTTATGTTCATACAAATTTTCACATGTTAAGTTTGCTGAAAATAAACGCAGTTGACAGTGAGAGGACGTTTTTTGCTGAGTGTGTATGTGTGTGTGTGTGTGTGTGTGTGTGTGTGTGTGTGTGTGTGTGTGTGTGTGTGTGTGTGTGTGTGTGTGTGTGTGTGTGTGTGTATATATATACAGTACATAGTGTGATGGCATGTATAGACATTATTGACAGTATATTAGTATATGTAGTATATCTGTAGAATATTATATGTACAGTAATAGATAGGATAGGCCTTGACTAGAATACAGTATATACATATGAAATGAGTAAAACAGTATGTAAACATTATTAATGTGATCAGTATTCCATGACTATGTACATAGGGCAGCAGCCTATAAGATGCAGGGGTGAGTAACCGGGTGGTAGCCGGCTAGTGACTAAAGTTCAGGGAAGGGTACTGGGCGGAGGCCGGCTAGTGGTGACTATTTAACAGTCTGATGGCCTTGAGATTAGAAACTGGTTTTCAGTCTCTCGGGCCCAGCTTTGATGCACCCGTACTGACCTCGCCTTCTGGATGCTAATGGGGTGAACAGGCCGTGGCTCAGGTGGCTGAAGTCCTTGATGATCGTCTTATCCTTCCTGTGACACCGGGTGCTGTAGATGTCCTGAAGGGCACGCAGTATACCGCAGGTGATGTGTTTGGCAGACCGCACCACCCTCTGGAGAGAGAGCTGCGGTCAGCATTTTGTTGTCTCCAAAATGTTGATGTAGTATTGGAAAGGTCATTGTGTTTTACACCAGAAATTACTCTCAATTTGACTTCATTCAATCCTGCCAGGTTGCCTGG
Source organism: Salvelinus namaycush (assembly GCF_016432855.1). Classification (NCBI taxonomy): domain Eukaryota; kingdom Metazoa; phylum Chordata; class Actinopteri; order Salmoniformes; family Salmonidae; genus Salvelinus; species Salvelinus namaycush. The sequence continues at coordinate 2,270,428 of NC_052341.1, read as the reverse complement.
ATAGAAATCCTTTAAAATGGATGCAAGACATGTTTAATTTTGATAATTTATTCTGTGCTTTAGAGACAGGTATAATTTCGCTCGTCTTTGGCAGTACTATATTACATTAAGTGTAAAAAATAGGCGGATCATCGTTCCTGTAAGCCTGATGGTGCCGTATTTGGGACAAATCTTTCTGTTTTTAACAGTAATTCCTCTTCCTATTTAGTCTCCAGCCCTTATAATCTACTAGTGATATATGCTGTAACTACTCATAATCTACTAGTGATATATGATGTAACTACTCATAATCTACTAGTGATATATGATGTAACTACTCATAATCTACTAGTGAGATATGCTGTAATGACTCATAATCTACAAGTGATATATGCTGTAACTACTCATAATCTACTAGTGATATATGCTGTAACTACTCATAATCTACAAGTGATATATGCTGTAACTACTCATAATCTACTAGTGATATATGATGTAACTACTCATAATCTACTAGTGATATATGATGTAACTACTCATAATCTACTAGTGAGATATGCTGTAATGACTCATAATCTACAAGTGAGATATGCTGTAACTACTCATAATCTACTAGTGATATATGCTGTAACTACTCATAATCTACTAGTGATATATGCTGTAAATACTCATAATCTACTAGTGATATATGCTGTAAATACTCATAATCTACTAGTGATATATGCTGTAAATACTCATAATCTACTAGTGATATATGCTGTAAATACTCATAATCTACTAGTGATATATGCTGTAAATATTCATAATCTACTAGTGATATATGCTGTAAATACTCATAATCTACTAGTGATATATGCTGTAACTACTCATAATCTACAAGTGAGATATGCTGTAACTACTCATAATCTACTAGTGATATATGCTGTAAATACTCATAATCTACTAGTGATATATGCTGTAAATACTCATAATCTACTAGTGATATATGCTGTAATGACTCATAATCTACTTGTGATATATGCTGTAATGACTCATAATCTACTAGTGATATATGCTGTAATGACTCATAATCTACTAGTGATATATGCTGTAATGACTCATAATCTACTAGTGATATATGCTGTAATGACTCATAAAATACTAGTGAGATATGCTGTAATGACTCATAATCTACTAGTGAGATATGCTGTAATGACTCATAATCTATGCTGTAATGAGTCCTTTATTACACTGTCCGCTTGTCTCTTCGGCAGTCAGCTCTGCCAGTCTTGGCACAGAGGCAGCAGTGGGCATAAATTAATTCCTGACATCGCAAGACATTACCACTGGCTATCTCTAGCTCGCTCCAGATGTGGGCCCTGAGTACTTATAAGTGCTTAAAAATAACGGAAAAGTGGTGCGTGCATATGTATTCCCCCCTTTGCTGTGAAGCCCCTAAATAAGATCTGGTGCAACCAATTACCTTCAGAGGTCACAATAAAGTCCACCTCTGTGCAATCTAAGTGTCACATGATCTGTCACATGACCTGTTCTGAAAGGCCCCAGAGTCTGCAACACCACTAAGCAATGGCCACCACCAAGCAAGCGGCACCATGAAGACCAAGGAGCTCTCCAAACAGGTCAGGGACAAAGTTGTGGAGAAGTACAGATCAGGATTGGGTTATAAAAAAATATCTGAAACTTTGAACATCCCACGGAGCACCATTAAATACATTATTAAAAAGAATATGGAAAGAATATATCACCACAACAAACCTGCCAAGAGAGGGCTGCCCACGAAAACTTACGGACCAAGCAAGGAGGGCATTAGTCAGAGAGGCAACAAAGATACCAAAGATAACCCTGAAGGAGCTGCAAAGCTCCACAGCGGAGATTGGAGTATCTGTCCATAGGACCACTTGATGCCGTACACTCCACAGAGCTGGGCTTTACGGAAGAGTGGCCAGAAAAAAAGCAATTTCTTAAAGAAAAAAAAAAGCAAACATGTTTTGTGTTCGCCAAAAGGCATGAGGGAGACTCCCCAAACACATGGAAGAATGTACTCTTGTCAGATGAGATTAAAATGTAGCTTTTTGGCCATCAAGGAAAATGCTATGTCTGGCACAAACCCAACACCTCTCATCACCACAAGAACACCACGTGGCAGCATCATGCTGTGGGGATGTTTTTCATCGGCAGGGACTGGGAAACCGGTCAGAATTGAAGGAATGATGGATGGCGCTAAATACAGGGAAATTCTTGAGGGAAACCTGTTTCAGTCTTCCGGAGATTTGAGACTGGGACGGAGGTTCACCTTCCAGCAGGACAATGACCCTAATCATACTGCTAAAGCAACACTCGAGTGGTTTAAGGGGAAACATTTAAATGTCTTGGAATGGCCTAGTCAAAGGCCAGATCTCAATCCAATTGAGAATCTGTGGTATGACTTAAAGATTGCTGTACACCAGCAGGAACCCATCCAACTTGAAGGAGCTGGAGCAGTTTTGCCTTGAAGAATGGGCAAAAATCCCAGTGTCTAGATGTGCCAAGCTTATAGAGACATACCCCAAGAGACTTGCAGCTGTAATTGCTGCAAAAGGTGGCTCTACAAGGTATTGACTTTGGGGGGGTGAATAGTTATGCACCCTCTAGTTTTCAATTTGTTTGTCTTTTTCTTGTTTGTTTCACAATAAAAAAACATATTTTGCATCTTCAAAGTGGTAGGCATGTTGTGTAAATCAAATGATACAACCCCACCAAAAAAAATCTATTTTAGTTCCAGGTTGTAAGGCAACAAAATAGGAAAAATGGCAAGGGGGTGAATACTTTCTCAAGGCACTGTAGGTAGGGCATAGTCATTTGGGATGCATCCAGGTGTTTAATAGGAGAACGTGGGCTCCCAGTAGGGCTGGCAGGAATACAAAACCCACATTTTCCCTTCTAGCTATCGATCCGTTCGACCTGTGTAAAACCAGGCATTGCAGATATTCCTGGTACAAGGCAAAACACGTGATGCAAGGCCATATTCATTAGGCATGAACTGTTTACGGATTGAAACAGGGAGAGACTACCTGGACTTTCTTTTCCTATGCAAAATACTTTTCTTTAACGTTGTGTCTTAATGAACATGACCCAGGTCTGTTTTCTCATATTAGGACAAGAAGTGAGAAAGATCATAGTTATGAGAGACCACACCGACACGGCAATTATTACAGTAGCTAGCCGTCGCCAGGCAATAAACCTGCTATCCTCTCCGTGGTACAAGATCTTCTTCAAGAGGTAGACGTATCCACAGAAAAGCATTGAACGATATACAAATCAAAGTCCAGACACTAATATTGGTTTTACTTAAAAGCCTCTATATCAATGGCAAATGCACTAGATATTGGTTTTACTTAAATGCCTCTACATCAATGGAAAGCGCACTAGATATGGGTTTGACTTAAAAGCCTCTTAAAAAGTGCATGCCCTATAAAGTGACTGTATATGGATGACTTAGTCATTTTATCTTATGGATAGAATTCATAATTTTTCAGAACATTACTCTCTGATTCCAAGAATTACCTGTGGATGTTTAGATAATTTTTGTTGTTGTTGTTGCAAGATGTTTTTTATTACAGGAGTCAGTATATATATATACACTGAATAGTCAAATATAAAACTATCTAAGCCTGACACATTCTGTGCCAGGTCAGTGTCTACTTACGAGGAGGTTGTTAGTCATACATACACACTGGAAACCAATGGTTCACCTGATTTCAACTTGTTAATAAAACCCAATGGAATTTTAACAATATAACACAGCTATTAAACCAGAATAAAAATGCTTTATCGTTCTACAAAGAACTTTTGCGATTGAGAAAGGTTCTTTATAGGAGGCTGTTAGTCATACGTACACACTGAAAACCTAACCTCCTGTAAATGTTTATTTGAATTAAATGTAACCTTTATTTAACTAGGCAAGTCAGTTAAGAACAAATTCTTATTTTACAATGACGGCCTACCCCGGCCAAACCCAGACGACGCTGGGCCAATTGTGCGCCGCCTTATGGGACTCCCAATCACGGCCGATTGTGATACAGCCTGGAATCGAACCAGGGTCTGTAGTGACACCTCTAGCACTGAGATGCAGTGACTTAGACTGCTGCGCCACTCGGGAGCCTTAAGATCCATTCTCAATCTCAGGTTCTATGTAGAACAATAAAGCACTTTTATTCTGGTTTAATAGCTGTGTTATTTTGTTAAAATTCCATTGTGTTTTATTACCAAGTTGAATCAGGTGTTCTAGCTCTGGAACAGCTGGGGGTCTCTGAGGAGAGAAGAGAGAACTACTGCCTCAGTAGCCGTTCTCAAGTGACACAAGGCCATACACGAGTCTTTCATGAGACACCATCACTGGTCATAGTCGTATCTAACATGTAATAGCGTAACACAACAGATTAGATAAACCGGAATGACACTCTCACTCTCGGTTGCACAAAAAGAGCTGTGAGCAAACCAAGACACAAAATATTCTTATGAGCCACCGACCCCTACATTTGAACTATTGCTAAAATTTAAAAGAACACTTTTCTGAACTGTAAAGAACCACTGAAGGGCTTAAAGGGTTCTTTGGGTCAGTATGGTTCCAGAATCATCATTCTAGAACCATCATCCTTCCTAAAGAACCCTTGAGGAACCGTTATTGGTTTTGTATGTAATGGGTGATATCACCATTTTCAGATGAAGATCGGAGAAAGAAGAGAAGACAGAAGAGCATTTCACTGTTTGCGAGGGAGGTGAGGCTCCATGGTGTAAACCTTTCCAATCCTGTTCACTTTTAAGGACGAACAATAAAAATAAAACAAAAGACGGCGCTGACTGTTAACTGCATCTCAAAGAACAGTGAAACAGCCATTTAAGAATCCAGTATGTAAACATTTGAAGAGATATCCAGTATGTAAACATTTGAAGAGATATCCAGTATGTAAACATTTGAAGAGATATCCAGTATGTAAACATTTGAAGAGATGGAAGCCTTTCCCTTCTCCTCTATTCCCTTTGTACGGACAGCATCTGTTATACCTGTAATGCCAGACAAAACTGTGATGCCAGCCAAACCTGTGATGCCAGACAAACCTGTGATGCCAGACAAACCTGTGATGCCAGACAAACCTGTGATGCCAGACAAACCTGTGATGCCAGACAAAACTGTGATGCCAGACAAAACTAGCCGTGTGTCATCAGGTAAAAGGATAAGTAAGACTTGTACCTTTTACAGCCGGTCTTCACAGTATCTCTCCACCTGTCTCATAGGTCCCCGTGTCTGTGGTCTTGCCAGGTCCCTACCACTGCAGCTGCCGGTGACAGTAACGACCCACACAGCCACTGGAGAGGAGGAAGAAGAACATCACTACGGCGAGTGTAAGAGTGAGTGAAGGAGGAGAGGAGAGATGAGACAGAGAGGAGCGAGAGAGAGAGAGCACGAGGGACGAGGGAAGAGAGACAGAGAGTGAGATGGACAGAGAGGAGAGAGGGAGAGCACGAGGGAAGAGAGACAGAAAGAGATGGACAGAGAAGAGAGAGGGAGAGCACGAGGGAAGAGAGACAGAAAGAGATGGACAGAGAAGAGAGAGGGAGAGCACGAGGGAAGAGAGACAGAAAGAGATGGACAGAGAAGAGAGAGAGAGAGCATGAGGGAAGAGAGACAGAATGAGATGGACAGAGAAGAGAGAGAGAGAGAGCACGAGGGAAGAGAGAGAGGGAGATGGACAGAGAGGAAGGGGTGGGGATAAAGAAAAGGATATTGATCTATGGATAGATTGAACAGGTAAAGGAGGGGAAGTGGTCGTCGTGAGAGATAGAAAGAAAAAGAGAAACAGAGAGAGAGAAATTAGAAAGGATATCCAATGGCAAACTATATAGAAAGTAAAAGCCTTCAGTCACCCAGTGTCACCTGTAGGGTCCTGAAACGTGCTATGGCTTGCCTGCGTCTGCTCTGCTTTAATGAGATCTTAGAGCCGTTCACATGTTGTGATCAGAATGCAAATAACCATGCAGTCCAAATATAGCTGCTCCCTAGACTGACACCAGGACGTGAGACAGACCAAATGACACACAGGCAAACCAAGGTGATTATTTAGCTGGATTCAGTATGAATACAGACATACAGTAGGACTACTAATACAGCTACATACAGTAGGACTACTAATACAGCTACATACAGTAGGACCTATAATACAGTTACATACAGTAGGATCTCTAATACAGCTACATACAGTAGGACCTCTAATAGAGCTACATACAGTAGGACCACTAATACAGTTACATACAGTAGGACCACTAATACAGTTACATACAGTAGGACCACTAATACAGTTACATACAGTAGGACCACTAATACAGCTACATACAGTAGGACCACTAATACAGTTACATACAGTAGGATCTCTAATACAGTTACATACAGTAGGACCACTAATACAGTTACATACAGTAGGACCACTAATAGAGTTACATACAGTAGGACCACTAATAGAGTTACATACAGTAGGACCACTAATACAGTTACATACAGTAGGACCACTATTATAGTTACATACAGTAGGTTCTCTAATACAGACATACAGTAGGACCACTAATACAGTTACATACAGTAGCACCACTAATACAGCTACATACAGTAGGATCTCTAATACAGTTACATACAGTAGGACCACTAATACAGTTACATACAGTAGGACCACTAATACAGCTACATACAGTAGGATCTCTAATACAGCTACATACAGTAGGATCTCTAATACAGTTACCTACAGTAGGATCTCTAATACAGTTACATACAGTAGGATCTCTAATACAGTTACATACAGTAGGATCTCTAATACAGTTACATACAGTAGGATCTCTAATACAGTTACATACAGTAGGACCACTAATACAGCTACATATAGTAGGATCTCTAATACAGTTACATACAGTAGGACCACTAATACAGTTACATACAGTAGGACCACTAATACAGACATACAGTAGGACCACTAATAGAGCTACATACAGTAGGACCACTAATACAGTTACATACAGTAGGATCTCTAATACAGTGCCCTCCATAATTATTGGGAAAGAGAAGAATGTTTTCTTATTTTGGTTCTATACTCCAAATGTTTGTATTGAAATCAAACAATGACCATGAGGCTAAAGTGTGACTGTCAGCTTTAAATTGAGGGTATTGTCATCCATATCCGGTGAACCGTATTCGAAATTACAGCACTTTCTGTACAAATTCCCAACATTTTAGAGGACCAAAAGTATTGGGCCAAATTCACTTGTGTGTTAAAGTACTTAAAAGTGAACTATTTGGTCCTATGTTCATAGCACTGAATGACTACATCAAGCTTGTGACTCTACAAATATGTTGCATGCATTTGCTGTTTGTTTTGGTTGTCTTTCAGATTATTTTGTGCCCAATAGAAAGGAGTGGTAAATAATGTATTGTGTCATTTTGGAGTCACTTTCATTGTAAATAAGAATATAATATATTGCTAAACACGTCTACATTAATGTGGATGCTACCATGAATATGGAATCAAATACTTTACTTTCTATTACTTGAATAGGTTGGACACATAGGTGGATTTGTCCCAATACTTCTGGTCCCCTAAAATGGGGGGGGGGGGGGGGGTTCACCGGATATATGGATAATAAAAAAAACTTGAATTAAAGCTGACAGTCTGCACTTTAGCCTCATAGTCGTTTGATTACAAATCCAAACTTTTGGAGTTTAAAGCCATAAGAAGAAACAATGCTTCACTGTCTTAATAATTACAGAGGGCACTGTATTAGCTTCTTCCATACATTATGTAGGTCATTTGTTTGGGCCACTCCTCTAGTACAAACTGCTCCAGTTCTCCAGGTGTTGAACGGTGCCTTGTCCCAGCTGCTGTTTTCAGATCTCTACACCCGTTTTCAATGGGATTTAGATCTGGACTCATTGATGACCACTTCAAAACAGTCCAGTGTTTTGTCTGGAACCATTCCTGGGTGTTTTTTGAAGTGTGTTTGGGGTCATTGTCCTGCTGGAAGACCCATGACTTTCGACGGAGACCCAGCTTTCTGACACTGTGTCCAACATTGCACTCCAAAATACCTTGGTATTCACCTGATTTCATGATGCCATGAACACGTTCAAGGCACCCAGTGCCAATGGCAGCAAAGCAACCCCAAAACATCACTGGACCTTCTCCATATTTAACTATAGGGAAGGTGTTATTTTCTTTGAAGGCTTAATTTTGTTTTCTGTAAACATAAAAATGGTGTGCTTTACCAAAAAGCTATAATTTGGTCTCATCTGTTCACAGGACATTCTCCCAGAGGGATATTGACTTGTTCTGGTGTGTTTTGACACATTGCAGCCAGGCTTTCTCATGTCTCTCTCATCAGTGGGCTCCTTCTGGGTCTCCTACCATATAACCCCCTTTCATTGAGTTGGCAACGGATGGTGTGAGTTGAAACTGTCTTACCTTGTGTCTGAAGGTCAGCTTGAAACTGTCTTACCTTGTGTCTGAAGGGCAGCTTGAAACTGTCTTACCTTGTGTCTGAAGGTCAGCTTGAATCTGTCTTACCTTGTGTCTGAAGGTCAACTTGAAACTGTCTTACCTTGTGTCTGAAGGTCAGCTTGAATCTGTCTTACCTTTTTAGGATTTATTTTGTTGAATAAGCTAATATTTTAGTAAATTATTCAGATGTGTTTTGTTGAATAAGCTAATATTTTAGTAAATGATTCAGATGTGTTTTGTTGAATAAGCTAATATTTTAGTAAATTATTCAGATGTGTTTTGTTGAATAAGCTAATATTTTAGTAAATTATTCAGATTTGTTTTGTTGAATAAGCTAATATTTTAGTAAATTATTCAAATTTGTTTTGTTCAACTGCAACACAAAGACATACATATGTGGATACCTAAAGTGTTTTTATTTTTTTCTAAAACGTTTTTCTGGAAGAAAGTGCAAGGGTGCCAATATTTTCGTCCATGACTGTATGTGTGGATAACCATGTGCCTGACGAACAGTCCAGTTGATCTATTATGGCTGCCCTGCTGTGTCATGTAAGGTGGGCTGGTGAGGTGGGTTGAGGGGGATCGGAGATTGGTGGGGGCCACTAGACCCACGTGTTTTACATGCGATTTGCTCCATTATGGCTGTGCTGTGGTAGGACTGCAGATTACAGTACACAGCAGGGGGGGGGGACGGAGATAGATGGGGGTCGTCAGAGTGAAGCAGGGGGGCTCTTCATAATCACTATATGTACTATAACTCTACGTACCGCCCCCCTCACCTCTCCCATCACAGGCTCAGTCAAGCACGTAATGAACCCCAGAGCCAATGATCGTGCACAGGCATGGGTCGCTATCAATCAGGCAGGGCCGATGGGCCGGGGCAGGGGGGGTGGTGCGTGGGAGGAAGAAGAGGTGTTAGGGGGGTCTTGACACACACACACACACACACACACACACACACACACACACACACACACACACACACACACACACACACACGCTGATTTTGAATGTACAATTTTATGAAGAAGGCTATAGTCATGGGCCATGTTAGTAGTACCTGGGGTTACGTTAGTAGTACATTTTAGACATACATTTTAGTCATTTAGCAGACGCTCTTATCCAGAGCGACTTACAGTAGAGTGCATACATTTTATTACATTTTACATACTGAGACAAGGATATCCCCTACCGGCCAAACCCTCCCTAACCCGGACGACGCTATGCCAATTGTGCGTCGCCCCACGGACCTCCCGGTTGCGGCCGGCTGCGACAGAGCCTGGGCGCGAACCCAGCCCAGCCTGGGCGCGAACCCAGAGACTCTGGTGGCGCAGCTAGCACTGCGATGCAGTGCCCTAGACCACTGCGCCACCCGGGAGGCGTACCTGGGGTTACGTTAGTAGTACCTGGGGTTACGTTAGTAGTACCTGGGGTTACGTTAGTAGTACCTGGGGTTACGTTAGTAGTACCTGGGGTTACGTTAGTAGTACCAGGGGTTACGTTAGTAGTACCAGGGGTTACGTTAGTAGCACCTGGGGTTACGTTAGTAGTACCAGGGGTTATGTTAGTAGTACCAGGGGTTACGTTAGTAGTACCAGGGGTTACGTTAGTAGTACCTGGGGTTACGTTAGTAGTACCCGGTGGTTATGTTAGTAGTACCAGGGGTTACGTTAGTAGTACCAGGGGTTATGTTAGTAGTACCAGGGGTTACGTTAGTAGTGCCAGGGGTTACGTTAGTAGCACCACGTTAGTAGCGCCAGGGGTTACGTTAGTAGTACCAGGGGTTACGTTAGTAGTACCAGGGGTTACGTTAGTAGTACCAGAGGTTACGTTAATAGTACCCGGTGGTTATGTTAGTAGTACCAGGGGTTACGTTAGTAGTACCAGGGGTGACGTTAGTAGTACCAGGGGTTACGTTAGTAGTACCAGGGGTTACGTTAGTAGTACCTGGGGTTACGTTAGTAGTGCCAGGGGTTACGTTAGTAGTACCAGGGGTGACGTTAGTAGTACCAGGGGTTACGTTAGTAGTGCCAGGGGTTACGTTAGTAGTACCAGGGGTTACGTTAGTAGTACCAGGGGTGACGTTAGTAGTACCAGGGGTTACGTTAGTAGTGCCAGGGGTTACGTTAGTAGTACCAGGGGTTACGTTAGTAGTACCAGGGGTTACGTTAGTAGTGCCAGGGGTTACGTTAGTAGTACCAGGGGTTACGTTAGTAGTACCAGGGGTTACGTTAGTAGTGCCAGGGGTTACGTTAGTAGTACCAGGGGTTACGTTAGTAGTACCAGGGGTGACGTTAGTAGTACCTGGGGTTACGTTAGTAGCACCAGAGGTTACGTTAGTAGTACCAGAGGTTACGTTAATAGTACCCGGTGGTTATGTTAGTAGTACCAGGGGTTACGTTAGTAGTGCCAGGGGTTACGTTAGTAGTACCAGGGGTTACGTTAGTAGTACCAGGGGTTACGTTAGTAGCACCACGTTAGTAGCGCCAGGGGTTACGTTAGTAGTACCAGGGGTTACGTTAGTAGTACCAGGGGTTATGTTAGTAGTACCAGGGGTTACGTTAGTAGTACCTGGGGTTACGTTAGTAGTACCTGGGGTTACGTTAGTAGTACCTGGGGTTACGTTAGTAGTACCTGGGGTTACGTTAGTAGTACATTTTAGACATACATTTTAGTCATTTAGCAGACGCTCTTATCCAGAGCGACTTACAGTAGAGTGCATACATTTTATTACATTTTACATACTGAGACAAGGATATCCCCTACCGGCCAAACCCTCCCTAACCCGGACGACGCTATGCCAATTGTGCGTCGCCCCACGGACCTCCCGGTTGCGGCCGGCTGCGACAGAGCCTGGGCGCGAACCCAGCCCAGCCTGGGCGCGAACCCAGAGACTCTGGTGGCGCAGCTAGCACTGCGATGCAGTGCCCTAGACCACTGCGCCACCCGGGAGGCGTACCTGGGGTTACGTTAGTAGTACCTGGGGTTACGTTAGTAGTACCTGGGGTTACGTTAGTAGTACCTGGGGTTACGTTAGTAGTACCTGGGGTTACGTTAGTAGTACCAGGGGTTATGTTAGTAGTACCAGGGGTTACGTTAGTAGCACCTGGGGTTACGTTAGTAGTACCAGGGGTTATGTTAGTAGTACCAGGGGTTACGTTAGTAGTACCAGGGGTTACGTTAGTAGTACCTGGGGTTACGTTAGTAGTACCCGGTGGTTATGTTAGTAGTACCAGGGGTTACGTTAGTAGTACCAGGGGTTATGTTAGTAGTACCAGGGGTTACGTTAGTAGTGCCAGGGGTTACGTTAGTAGCACCACGTTAGTAGCGCCAGGGGTTACGTTAGTAGTACCAGGGGTTACGTTAGTAGTACCAGGGGTTACGTTAGTAGTACCAGAGGTTACGTTAATAGTACCCGGTGGTTATGTTAGTAGTACCAGGGGTTACGTTAGTAGTACCAGGGGTGACGTTAGTAGTACCAGGGGTTACGTTAGTAGTACCAGGGGTTACGTTAGTAGTACCTGGGGTTACGTTAGTAGTGCCAGGGGTTACGTTAGTAGTACCAGGGGTGACGTTAGTAGTACCAGGGGTTACGTTAGTAGTGCCAGGGGTTACGTTAGTAGTACCAGGGGTTACGTTAGTAGTACCAGGGGTGACGTTAGTAGTACCAGGGGTTACGTTAGTAGTGCCAGGGGTTACGTTAGTAGTACCAGGGGTTACGTTAGTAGTACCAGGGGTTACGTTAGTAGTACCAGGGGTTACGTTAGTAGTGCCAGGGGTTACGTTAGTAGTACCAGGGGTTACGTTAGTAGTACCAGGGGTTACGTTAGTAGCACCACGTTAGTAGCGCCAGGGGTTACGTTAGTAGTACCAGGGGTTACGTTAGTAGTACCAGGGGTTATGTTAGTAGTACCAGGGGTTACGTTAGTAGTACCTGGGGTTACGTTAGTAGTACCTGGGGTTACGTTAGTAGTACCTGGGGTTACGTTAGTAGTACCAGGGGTTACGTTAGTAGTACCTGGGGTTACGTTAGTAGTACCAGGGGTTATGTTAGTAGTACCAGGGGTGACGTTAGTAGTACCTGGGGTTACGTTAGTAGTACCTGGGGTTACGTTAGTAGTACCTGGGGTTATGTTAGTAGTACCAGGGGTTACGTTAGTAGTACCAGGGGTTATGTTAGTAGTACCAGGGGTTACGTTAGTAGTACCAGGGGTTACGTTAGTAGTACCAGAGGTTACGTTAATAGTACCCGGTGGTTATGTTAGTAGTACCAGGGGTTACGTTAGTAGTACCAGGGGTTACGTTAGTAGTACCAGGGGTTACGTTAGTAGCACCAGAGGTTACGTTAGTAGCACCTGGGGTTACGTTAGTAGTACCAGAGGTTATGTTAGTAGCATTGTTGGGAGATCAATTTATGAGGACTCATGTCACATGGCTTGGTAGCTGGTAACTGGGAGACCGATGGGGTTACCGGGGGGCTGTTATTCACGTCACAAATTAGTAATCTGGCCATAATGGGAGAGTCTATGTTGTCCTGTTGTCAGGAAATGACCCGTGCGTTGCAGTGTGTACAGTATTTTCCCAGGTGAAAGCTGCACATGAGGAGCAGGAGATAACCAAGAGCATGGGCTGAATTCTGGACATTGAGTGTACATCAAGATACATCGGGTGGGGGTGTTGGGACAGCGTTGGTCTGGTCCACACACAGCACACCTTACAGCTCCTGCAGAGGTGTAGATCGTCATGTCTCTCCTCGGAGGGTTCATAGTTCTCACAGGAAGTGAGGTCCAGCTGCATAATTGGTGAGCTTGAAGACGTCATGACAGAGGAAGCGGAGCTAATGAGAGAGGGAGACTAGATTCCACTGTAGACATACAGATGGGTTGGGTCTGGGAGCTGCTTTAACCGCCATAGTGGGGTTGGCTTAGTTGCTTTATTGGTTAATGCATCATATGAAAGGATGTATGTCGGGGTAATTGTACTCTGGACAACATTCTGAAGGCATTGATGTGAAATGTAGATACAATGCTGATTAGGGATGCGCACTTGCCTATCGGGTGACGTGCCTATCAGGTGGCAATAGAGGAAGAAGGAGATGGGGAACAAAGTGAAAATGACATGGCTTGGGAACACTTCTCTGAACCTGTGGCCGGAAAGGGGAAGACTGGGTGAAATGATGAGAAGGTTTTCTAGGGCCTTCATTTTTGTAGAATCCAGCAGAAAAGTATCCTGAAGGCATAGAGTCAGGCGAAGAGAGAAAGCACATTGTGTTTTCATGCTTATATAATTATGCTTACCACCTTGTTAATACTGTTTTGTTTCGTGTTTCTCGTTGCTTGTCAAGTCTTGTGCTATCACTCTCGTAGGAACCAGAAGGAGAACGTTGAAATGGTAGAAGTTGACAGCTCCAGCGGACATGTTGTTATCAGTGTTCTATGAGAAATGGAAATCAGAGTGTGCTTGGTGTGACTATAGAACAGAGGCCATATGTCTCTGAGTTTGTAAACCTCACTGTGAATGTTAATCATGTTTTATTTTTGGTTCATGTTTATTTTTTATCATTGTTTGTTCGTTTATAAGTCATTTCCAATTTTATGTCAGTTGAACAGTAGGAAGCTATTGTTCAAGAGGCCCAACACAGTTGGGTCTGATTTCTTGACTAATTGACTGAAATATACTTATTCATAATCTGAGGGAAGGAGGGGAATGTATAATGTATATGATGGATGCAATTAAGCTTGGAACGTACTGAGGGCAGCGAAGACTATCACAGGTGGCAGGCGCTGATAAGAGTGGAGAGCTGGGGATTAGTGAGGAAGGGGGTTGAGGTCAGATCACGTTAAGGGAGAAGGAACAGTTTATTGCCCGCGTCACTTCATTTCCTGCCTAGCAACAGAGATGTAATGGTTAGAGAGAAGGAGGAGATTCCACACCAAACTGGAGTATATATACCATCAGTGGTGGAACCATGCCTTTGTCTGATGCAGCTGTATTGACCCAATGGATGAATACACTTGTTTTAAGCTTTCATAGTGTCCGTCGAGTTCTCTGATAATTAGAACCTAACACTACTAATCTCTCAGCAGATCTCTCAGCCTTATCACAGACAATATATATATATTTTTTTACAAATCCTGGTTGAAGGTTTTCCTGCTTATTCCCTCCCGTTTCCAGGAATCTTTCAACAACTGATTTCTGGAAAACTTGGGAAAATTACCAGAATTTTGCAACCTTACCTGCAAGTCACATTATGCTTGCTTGCAAAATGGTTTGTAATTCCTATTGGTATCCAGCCAGAGTTAGGATACCCAACAGTTGAAATTGTTATTCACCCGTAACCTGCATTCATAATGTCTAGCCAAGTTGCCATCCAATTGGCAGAAGATTCATGTGAATATTCTAAAATATGTGCATTTGCTTATTTTCTTCACAATACGACAAACATAGGCGCATTATGTTCAGGACAACCCAGGGTATAACCTAACGCATGTCATCCTTGTAACTGTGGATCAAACATAGGCTCATTATGTTCAGGATAACCCAGGGTATAACCTAACGCATGTCATCCTTGTAACTGTGGATCAAACATAGGCTCATTATGTTCAGGACAACCCAGGGTATAACCTAACGCATGTCATCCTTGTATCTGTGGATCAAACATAGGCTGATTATGTTCAGGACAACCCAGGTTATAAGGCATGTCAACATTGTAACTGTGGATCAAACACAGCGATCATAAATGTTGATTCTGTAAATTGTATAAGTTACTCACGGCTGTGTGGCTTGCTTAGTATGACATCAAAGCGGTATTTATTATAATACTCAACTTTTAGTTTTCAGACGACAACAAATATACACAAGTAGCCCAATTAGCAGGGGGGATGGGGGCATCTTCTTGTCGCGTGAGGTTCTCAAGTTCAGAATGTCTGTCAGTCAAAACCCATACAGAGCTGTGAAGCGGAGACCCTGAGCTCTGACGTCATGTATGTTACTGTACAGCCACTGAGCTCTGACGTCATGTATGTTACTGTACAGCCACTGAGCTCTGACGTCATGTATGTTACTGTACAGCCAATGAGCTCTGACGTCATGTATAGCATGTTACTATACAGCCAATGCGTTCCAATTTAGGCACTTGTCAGTGGCAAAATCTACCATTTTCAACCTGTATTTGGGATGACGGGGGCTGTGAGTGGAAAGGCAGACATAGTGTAATTGTGTGAAATAGTGCAGTCCCTATTATTAGTTTTTAGCATAGGCCTTCATTTTCTGCAAAAACACTCCCTCATCACATTCTAGGCTAAGCCAGGTAGAATGGCAACTAGGCTGGGCTGTTAGATGAATCTTAGATGAATTAGTTAGATGAATCAGTTAGATGAATCAGTTAGATGAATTAGTTAGATGAATCAGATGAATCAGCCAGTTGGCTATGATGTCAAAAAAAAGCTAACTAGTCTTTACATGATTTGAATTTCCCAGAAGCAAGCACTTAGTATCCAGAGTATCTCTTGGTCAGCACAGGGGAGGTGTGTGTCACTTCACATACAGTGCTTTGGAAAATATTCAGACCCCTTGATTCTTTCCACATTTTATTACATTACAGCCTCATTCTAAAATTGATTTACATTATTTTTTTTTATCTCCACACAATACCCCATAATGACAAAGCAAAAATAGGTTTTTAGAAATGTTTACACATTTATTACGAATAAAAATAAGAAATATATAAGAAATATCACATAAGTATTCAGACCCTTTAGTTTAGTCAGTACTTTGTTGAAGCAACTTTGTCAGCATCAAGTATTCTTGGGTATAACACTACAACCTTGGCACACCTGTTTTTTGGGAGTGCTTCCATTCTTCTCTGCAGATCCTCTCAAGTTCTGTCAGGTTGGATGGGGAGCGTTTCTGCACAGCTATTTTCAGACAAAAAATACATACCTTATTTACATAAGTATTCAGACCCTTTGCTATGAGACTAAAATTGAACTCAGGTGCATCCTGTTTCCATTGATCATTCTTGAGATGTTTCTACAACTTGATTGGAGTCCACTTGTGGTAAATTAAATATATTGGACATGATTTGGAAAGACAAACACCTTATATAAGGTCCCACAGTTGACAGTGCATGTCAAAGCAAAAACCAAGCCACGAGGTCGAAGGAATTGTCCGTAGAGCTCCGAGACAGGATTGTGTCGAGGCACAGATGTGGGGAGAGGGGACCAAAACATTTCTGCAGCATCAAAGGTGCCCAAGAACACAGTGGCTTCCATCATTCTTAAATGGATGAAGTTTGGAACCAACAAAAGATTCTTCCTAGAGCTGGCCACCCGGTCAAACTGAGCAATCAAGGGAGAAGGGTTGGTCAGAAGGACAACCATCTCTGCAGCACTCCACCAATCAGGCCTTTATGGTCGAGTGGCCAGGCGGAAGCCAGTCTTCAGTAAAAGGAACAAGACAGCCCGCTTGGAGTTTGCCAAAAGGCACCTAAAGTACTCTCAGACCATGAGAAACAAGATTCTCTGGTCTGATGAAACCAAGATTGAACTCTTTGGCCTGAATGCCAAGCGTCTGGAGGAAACCTGGCACCATCCCTACGGTGAAGCATGGTGATGACAGCATCATGTTGTAGGGATGTTTTTCAGCGGCAGGGACTGGGAGACTAGACAGGATCGAGGGAAAGATGAATGGAGCAAAGTACAGAGAGATCCTTGATGAAAACCTGCTCCAGAGCGCTTAGGACCTCAGAATGGGGTGAAGGTTCCCCTTCCAACAGGACAACACAGGAGTGGCTTTGGACAAGTCTCTGAATGTCATTGAGTGGCCTAGCCAGAGTCCGGACTTGAACCCCATCGATCTCTGGAGAGACCTGAAATAGCTGTGCAGCGACGCTCCCAATCCAACCTAACAGAGTTTGATCGGCAGAGAAGAATGGAAGAAACTCCACAACTATAGGTGTGCCAAGTTTGTAGCATCATACCCAAGAAGACTCAAGGCTGTAATCGCTGCCAATATAAGGACACAAGGCAAGACCCAAATGCAGACACAGGAGGCAGATGGTTGAGCTCCGATATTCATTATAACAAAAGGGGTAGGCAGAAGGCAGGTCGGGGACAGGCGAGAGTTCATAAACCAGGTCAGAGTCCAAACAGTACCATCCGATAGGCAGGCTTGAGTATAAGGGGATAGGCAGGTTCGGCGTCAGAACAGGCAAGGGTCAAAACCAGGAGGGAAAAAAATAGGAGCTAGGAAAAATGCTGGTTGACTTTGCAAGACAAGATGAACTGGCACAGAGAGACAGGAAACACAGGGATAATACCCCGGGGATAATAAGCGACACCTGGATGGGGGTGGAGACAAGCACAAGGACAGGTGAAACAGATCAGGGCGTGACAGCCAATGGTGCTTCAACAAAGTAAAGAGTTTGAATACTTATGTAAATGCCATATTTCTTTCTTTTTTTTATACATTTGCAAACATTTCTAAAACACTGTTTTGCTTTGTCATTATGGGGTATTGTGTGTAGACTGATGAGGGGGGAAAAAACTATTACATCGATTTTAGAATAAGTCTGTAAGGTACAGTATTGACTCTTAAGGTACAAACTGCAATTGGACAATTGTGTACAGTGGGGTATTATTGACATCCTTGATAAAGACGAGAAAAATTTACCGTATAAAATATTTTCAATGGTGTGTTTGGTGTCGAAATGAGACTACACGAGCAGAAAAGTCTTGTGATGAGAATCAGGAGCTTGAAGAATTGAGTTTGGCGGAAAAGCCAGATCCACTGGGTTTGTCACTTCCGCTTGTTGAGGAGCGGTTGACAGTTCTGGCAGCATGTAGGTCTAGTGTGTCTTCTGATATGGTGGAGGAAAGTGAGGTGGATATAGCTAACGGTTCCCCTACAATCCACATGGATGGTCTTTGGGAGTTGGCTGAAGTTGTGGTCAATGTTCACTTGTCCCTGGTGGTATGTTACGAAACCAATAACTAGCCTACTGATTTTGCTAAACTCGTTATGTCTAGGGGTCTAAGGCCTAGCTATATGGTCTGGAACCTGACTCGTTCCAGTCACCCCCCCCACCTCCACCATTTGGTTTCAGGTTTTGCGGCCGGACTCCGCACCTTTGGGGGGGTACTGTCACGCCCTGACCATAGAGAGCCCTTGGTTCTCTATGGTGTAGTAAGTCAGGGCGTGACTAAGGGGTGTTCTAGCTCACTATTTCTATGTTGGTGTTTTGTATGGTTCCCAATTAGAGGCAGTTGGTAATCGTTGCCTCTAATTGGGGATCATATTTAGGTAGCCATTTTTCCCACCTGTGTTTGTGGGATATTGTTTTGTGTTTGTGCATGTGCACCACTACTTTCACGTTTTGTTATTGGTTTATATATATATATTTTAAGTTTCACCGTAATAAAGATGTGGAACTTCAATCACGCTGCGCCTTGGTCCGCTCATTACGACGATCGTGACAATGGCGCAAAATTCATTTTTCTGGACACTGGATGAAGTCAGCCTAAATATGTTAGTTTCATTTTGAAAAGACCTTTCAGGACCCTCTAGAGCAGATTGTAAATAAATACCTTTTTAAATCTTTCTATGTGTAGATAATAGGTAAAATATATTGCACACCCAAAGCTGACTTATGAAGGGACCTTTCTATCTGTAAAATACAGTTGTCTCTTCTCTCCTCAGGGACCTCCAGCCATTCCAGAGCTAGAACACCTGATTCAACAAGTTAATAAACACATTAATAAAACCTATGGAATTATAATTCAACCAGAATGAAAAACCCTGTATGGTTCTACAAAGAACCTTTGCGATTGAGAAGTTATTCATAGAACCATTATCCATAAAGGTTATTTAAAGAACAATAAAAAAAAGTGTAACCGTAGTAGAACCCTTTTTTGGTGCTATATAAAACCTTTTTTATGTAAAACCTTAGGAAAAGGTTATTTATAGAACCATACATTTACTTATATTTAACTAGGCAAGTCAGTTAAGAACAAATTCTTATTTTCAATGACGGCCTAGGAACAGTGGGTTAACTGCCTTGTTCAGGGGTAGAACGACAGAACGACCTTGTCGGCTCGGGGATTCGATCTTGCAACCTTTCGGTTATTAGTCTAACGCTCTAACCACTAGGCTACGCTGCCACCCCTATGTCCTTTTAGAACCAGATGAGCATGGTTCTTTATAGAACATTCAAAAAAAGGTTCCATGTTGCATCATAATGTCACGCCCTGACCTTAGAGAGCCTTTTTATTTCTCTATTTGGTTAGGTCAGGGTGTGATTTGGGGTGGGCATTCTAGTTTTTGGTTTTCTATGTTGGCCTGGTATGGTTCCCAATCAGAGGCAGCTGTCTATCGTTGTCTCTGATTGGGGATCATATTTAGGCAGCCTTTTCCCACCTGTTGTTTGTGGGATCTTGTTTTGTGTTTAGTTGCGTTGAGCACTGCAATACTGCACGTTTGTTATTCTTTGTTGTTTTGGTTGTAAGTTTTCACTATTAAATAATATGTGGAACTCTACGCACGCTGCGCCTTGGTCCACTCATTTCAACAATCGTGACACATAAAGGGTCCCGCTATGGTTACAAGCCAATAAACCCTTATTTGACACTAGATAGAACCATTTGTTTTTAGTGTGTACTCAGAGGTATCGTGGCAAGGACAAACATCATTACGTTGTCATCCAGAGTCCCATTTGTATATTTCCAAGCTACACACAATGTGTTACATACAGCAGGTTTATAAAGGACTAAAGAGTTTGGTCTGCTTTGTGTTTTCATTTTGGCCATGGAAATTCAAGTATTGGGATATCCTGATACTGGTATCGCGAAATCTCGATACTAGTAGCGTCACAACCCTACTATTGGGAAACACCAAAAGATTATTGGCGTAAGTGATTTCTCTGACTCACAGTAAGCTGATTTGCTATGAGAATGAATTAATCTGTTCATCTACAATGTGTACATACACTAATGTGATTGGTTATGGAAGAACACACACAGAATTCATTTCGTTTTTAGTTAATTAAAATTAATTGATTTAGCAGGGGTTTAAAAATGGTCTAAACATGTAATCAAACACACGTGTGCATTCATGCACGCACACGCATGGACGTACACACACACACGTACACACACACACACACACACACACACACACACACACACACACACACACACACACACACACACACAGCTCAGATAGAGAGAGGAATCACAGATAGACATCGTTATCTTCTTACTGTTTCCATGGCGAACGCAAGGCCCGGTGCAATGCCCAGAATTAGATAGCCTTTGTCGCCTCTGTGCTGCGACTCCTTTCTATCATACAGACGGTCAAGCAGTTTGTGTTATATATGAAGTGAGCCTGCCCTCTTGTGGCAATGAGATGCTAGTTTTTATGATCGGCCAGATTCAAGACTCCCATGCAAAATGTATAATCAAAACCAATGGGATTATTGAATATTTTCTGTCAAATAAATTCAGCAATCTGAACACACATTATAAAAAGAGGGAAGAAAATAGAAGAGGAAAGAAAAAAGGAGAGATGTCTCTGAGACCCTTCTGGGCTTCTTGCCCAGGTTGTAAAAGTCCATAATGCACTCTCTGTCAAGCAGCCATTTTTGTACTTTGGGATCCCAGACAGACAAGGTTACCCTCTCTCACAGTGCATCTCCTTTCCAAAAACAGATGGAGGTAAATAAAACCCCTAAAGATACTGACTTTGACAGGTTCATCACGCGGGATCATTAAATCTCCCCAGGACAGGCAGAAGAGACTAGCGTCAACATTGGCATGATACTGGACTACTGACTGCTCATGCTTCGGCTACTTTAGCAGCCAGCCATTGATTATATTCTGTCTCAGTCTCTGCCTGGACTTTTTATGTTGTGTTTGAGTCATTGTGGGATCTTGGGGTAAATTAAAGCCAGTGTATATTTAACTGGCAGAAAGGAATGGCGGCAGACGGCGCTAAGCTAACCGAATGTTAATCCTGATGCCTTTCCACTAACCCAAACCTGAACCTGAACCTGAACCTGAAACTACATAACCTTAACCTAAACCTGAACCTGAACCTAAACCTGAACCTGAACCTGAACCTGAAACTACATAACCTTAACCTAAACCTGAACCTGAACCTAAACCTGAACCTGAACCTGAACCTGAACCTGAAACTGAAACTACATAACCTTAACCTAAACCTAAACCTGAACCTGAACCTGAACCTGAAACTACATAACCTAAACCTGAACCTAAACCTGAACCTGAACCTGAACCTGAACCTGAAACTACATAACCTAAACCTAAACCTAAACCTGAACCTAGTTCCTAAACTTAATTTGAACTCGTATCTTCTGTAGTGTGGTCACAAGACCTGTGTTTCAGCCACGTTCCAAAGATGTTTGTAAGACACAATAAGATGGAATAATTGGTCATTGATCATCACATTTATTTTGCATCTAATTAATTAAACGTGCATCTAATTAATTAAATGTGCTCTCTCTTGTTGCCTGTAGCAGCTCATACGTCACGCTTATGGACCGATCTAGCTGTTTACACAATCACATGTGCCAACAATCAAATGTGCAGACTATCGCTACCACAACTAATCAATCAGTTCTATGGCCTCAATTGTCCCCTTTTGTAGGCCTAAGCACCTGATGTTGCCAGCATACAGTACTAGCTTTAATCCTCTTGAATCGATCAGATACACGGTATTTTGTTGGGTTGATAATAGGCCTACAATGTAACAAATTGCTGTACATTTACAGCAAAACGTTCACAGTTAGCTACTGAAATTCTATATTACAGTACAGTACTGTAAAGAGCAATGCATTAATGGGGGCTCAATGGCATTCCGCTACACTGCTACACTACAATTTTACTCTAAAATACTGTATCTGTTCTGCTGTATATTTACAGCAGCATACTGTAAATTATGGTGTATTTGGGGAAAATGTTATGGGCGGTGAAAGAATCTCTGGCTCATTAGCGTATTTTGAGGCAAGCCTTGTGAGAGGCTTTATTGGTTGGACGCATTAGTGAGAATGCTGTACCCAACAGAATACACTACCATACTGTAAATTTGGAGCACCCAAAACCTATTGTGGGCGAATGGGATTGTTGTGGCTCATTAACAAATGTTGAGGCGTGCCTTGTAAGAGGCTATACATGTTGCAACCGTTAACGAGAGTGCCTTACCAATTTAAGTGGTATGTGGTAGTGGTTCCCTACCAATGACATGTATATAGGGAACAGAGCAGAGTGGCAACAAGTCTCAAACCTTTAATGGTTGAATGTTTAACCATGTCCTTTTGATCTGTTCTGTAGTCACTTTTATTTATTTTATTTGTTTTATTTAACCTTTATTTAACCAGGAAGGGCTCATTGAAAATCTCTTTTTCAAGAGCGTCCTGGCCAAGATAGGCAGCACCAAGTCATTACAAAAATCACTACCAGTTTAGAAGCCTTTGTTAAAGCTCCTAAACAGTCATTCTGAAAAATACTTTTTTTTCTGTCATGGCTAACTACCAGGAAGTTTGAAAAGACAGGATGAGTGGGCGGGGATCTTATATTCATGAGCTCTCCTTGACTGACAGCTCTTTGAAATGCCTATGTAAAGCAACTTGGATGCAGTGAGCAGTGCTGCAGTAGAACCTCTAGCTGTGCCCTCAGAGCATGTGCAGACCAGCTGGCTGTTGTGTTCTCTGACATGTTCAGGCCTCTATACCCACCCGCTTCAAGATGTCCACTATCATCCCTGTGCCCAAGAAAGGGAAAGTAACTGAACTGAATGACTACCGACCAGTAGCCCTCACTTCCATCATCATGAAGTGCTTGGAGAGGCTAGTCAAAGACCATATCACCTCCTCCCTACCCGACACACTCAACCCTCTCCAATTCACCTACCTTCCTGACAGATCCACGGGCGACGCAATCACCATTGCACTGCACACTGCCCTTATCCACCTGGACAATTATTAAATTAAATTATTCCTGATTATTATTTGACCATGCTTGTCACTTATGAACATTTTGAACATCTTGGCATAGTTCTGTTATAATCTCCACCCGGCACAGCCAGAAGAGGACTGGCCACCCCTCATAGCCTGGTTCCTCTCTAGGTTTCTTCCTAGGTTTTGGCCTTTCTAGGGAGTTTTTCCTAGCCACCGTGCTTCTACACCTGCATTGCTTGCTGTTTGGGGTTTTAGGCTGGGTTTCTGTACAGCACTTCGAGATATAAGCTGATGTACGAAGGGCTATATAAAATAAACTTGATTTGATTTGATTTGACAAAAGGGTGTGATACAGCCCAGGATCGAACCAGGGTCTGTGGTGACACCTCTAGCACTGAGATGAAATGCCTTAGACCTCTGTGCCACTCGGGAGCCTCAAAATACAATTAAACTGATTATTAAACTGTTACAAAATAGGCTTCATGAATTGTAGGACAGGCCGGTGAAATACCAATGACAAAACAGGTATTGAAAGTATTGAAATACTTATATCAAATATATGTAACAGTAATGCACTGTAAATTCTAGAAATACAGCATGTTACTGTAGTCAGGTGTTCCATTAATATGCTGTAAATTTGTGATAGAGTAAAGGTCCTGTAAATCTACAGTAATTTACTGGTTACTGTGCTGTCAGTAATTTACTGTAAAACAACATACTACCAATATGTTCTGTTCAACCTTGACAATTCTGCCCTGCTTCAACCTGATTATGGACTTCTCAATTTGAGAATGCCCCCCCCCCCCCCCCCCCCATAGCCTGCTCTGACTTGCCCCAGCAGCACTAGACCCAAAGAGGAGACAGAACTATACAAATCAAAGTGGTTGTCATGGTAATGGCCTACCTGGGCAGATTCATTTCACCAATCGATGGGGGGTGGGGGTTATTTTCTATCATGTGCAGCATCAGTTGGTCTGAATGGAAGGATGTGTCTATAGATCTAGAAAAACCAATGTCCCACATACAGAACCCTCTTTCAGCATTAGGCCAGACAGACCGAGCGCAGGACACCACAGGATACTACACGCGCAGCTGAGGTCAAGGAGAGAGAGAGAGAGACGGAGAGAATAGACAGAGAGAGAGACAGAATAGACGGAGAGAAGAGGAGAGAGAGAGAGACGGAGAGAATAGACGGAAAGAGGAGGTGAGAGACGGAGAGAATAGACAGAGAGAAAGACAGAATAGACGGAGAGAAGAGGAGAGCGAGAGAGACGGAGAGAATAGACAGAGAGAATAGATGGAGAGAGAGAGACGGAGAGAATAGACGGAGCGAGAGAGAGATGGAGAAAATAGACGGAGAGGGAGAGAGGAGGAGAGAATAGACGGAAGAGAGGGAGACTGAGAGAATAGACAGAGAGAATAGACGGAGCGAGAGAGAGATGGAGAAAATAGACGGAGAGAGAGAGAGAGGGAGAGAGACAGGGAGAGAATAGACAGAGAGGGAGAGAGAGGGAGAGAGACGGGGAGAGAATAGAAGGTGAGAGCGAGAGACAGAGAGGGAGAGAGACGAAGAGAATAGACAGAGAGGAAGAGAGACGGAGAGATTAGACGGAAAGAGAGAGAGAGAGAGACGGAGAGCATAGACGGAGAAAGAGAGAGAGACGGAGAGAATAGATGGCGAGAAAGAGAGAGAGGGAGAGAGATGGAGAGAATAGACGGTGAGAGGAGGTGAGAGGGAAGAATAGACAGAGAGGGAGAGAGAAGGAGAGAATAGACAGAGAGAGAGAGAGAGAGAGAGAGAGAGAGAGAGAGAGAGAGAGAGAGAGAGAGAGAGAAGAAATGTTCTTCCTGGAAGAGGAATAGAAGATATGTCTGTGGCCCTTCCCGGGAATAAAAGGGCCCCTGGCTCAGATCAACCTAATGGGGATGCTGTTGTCTCTCTGTCTCCACACCGACCCCGTCACTGGAGGTAAGGCCACCCAACACCACCACTGTCTGTCTGTTCCCATTGACAACTCACTTTGCAGGGCAGGATGACACAGAAGCCCAGGGGGTAGGGGAATTGAGATAACAAAACACTTCAGTGTAATGTATTGTAAAGGGTCATTTTAGGTGCGTATAAACCGGTATAGAATACGTAACAGTTGGAGTACTGGATTTGTAGTTTGTATTTGTTTGATCATTTATACAGGGAGACTCATTTTTCATTTATTTGATACGGTAGTATGACTAATGCTTGAAAAATAAAATGTCTCCCCTTGCATTTGAACTTGAGGTATTATTTACTTTGATACTGCAAATGAGGGAAGTTTACAAATATATTTAGGAACTGACACATTCAACTTTAAAACCAATGTTTAAGACAATTAGTCTAGTCGTATAGTAATTTACACTGTCAACCTCGTGCCTGTGTGAATCACGACTGAAGGAGAGTTAAACACTGACACAATAGTTCCGGTTGTTTCTTGTTCCCCTTTTCTTCCGGAAAAGGAAGTTTGACCAACAGACTTATAAGAAAAAGCGGAACTTCCTCTGAGAAATTAATAAAAGCTAAAATAGATCCTTAATTCAAATCATATACAGTTTCTGAGTCCCATTTGAATGTGGTCAGGGCATCTATCCAAGCAGCAGCACGTGAATCAAAGTTTCATTAAAACTGACCTACAGTCACCCCACACGGTGTGCACAGCTACAATGATTGATCCCATGGATTGGGACTCTACCCCCTCCTCCCAATAGCCGTGAAGGTTGAGGGGGCCGTAGATTGTCCAGTGTCTTTATTTAACGACCACTGCTTCCCCCTCCTTCTCCCTTCCCTGTTCATGGTGACGGGGCCCAGGACATCTCCTGCGGTTGTACCCTTGCTAAAGGCCAATAGCACCACTTTTCAACCTCGTATTCATTATCTCCAGCACCATACCAGTGTCTGCGTATGTGAAAATGGCACATTTGTAGGTTTTGTAGCAAAAAAAATTAAACAATAAAATGTGGAAACACACCATTTTCATTGCCCTTTAAACCCTAAAACTGTACAATAAAGTATTCTTCCTCTTCTTGGCATAATGAAGGCTGGTGAGATCCAGAATTATGGCGGTGACACCATAAGCCACTCCCTGGCCGTGGTGCAGCGTCTGGAGGCCCTGCTGGCTCAGGGGAACGGCAGCGATGTGGCCCTCAGGGTTCAGGTAGGCAGCTTGCCTAGAGGGTTAGTGAGGTGGGCAGAGACCAAAGGGTTGCCGGTTGAAATCCGGGGTCTGACTGGGAAGAATCTTCTGGGATGTGGGTGGCTGACCGTGTCCTCGAACCTGTGTGTGTTTGTGGGAGGGGATAAAGGAAGATGACAAATCGTCTCTGTGACATTTGAAACGAACAAAGTAGTCTTCCTCCAGACGGTGGAGGTGATGAAGATGATCCAAGCCCACTACCTGGTGCTGTCCAAGGCCACTCCCTGGTGCTGTCCAAGCCCACTACCTGGTGCTGTCCAAGCCCACTGCCTGGTGCTGTCCAAGCCCACTACCTGGTGCTGTCCAAGCCCACTACCTGGTGCTGTCCAAGCCCACTACCTGGTGCTGTCCAAGCCCACTGCCTGGTGCTGTCCAAGCCCACTACCTGGTGCTGTCCAAGCCCACTCCCTGGTGTTGTCCAAGCCCACTACCTGGTGCTGTCCAAGCCCACTCCCTGGTGCTGTCCAAGCCCACTACCTGGTGTTGTCCAAGCCCACTACCTGGTGCTGTCCAAGCCCACTCGCTGGTGCTGTCCAAGCCCACTCCCTGGTGCTGTATAAGCCCACTCCCTGGTGCTGTCCCTACAGAGCCCTGTGTTTGAGGAGCTGCTGCTCAGTCGTTACGGCACCACCCTGGTCCTGCTAGAGACCGCTGAGTGTGCTGAGGTTAAGTTAATCAGGTGAAAAGGGAGACACATACAGTGTGCTGAGGTCTTTGATAAGTTAATCAGGTGAAAAGGGAGATACATACAGTGTGCTGAGGTCTTTGATAAGTTAATCAGGTGAAAAGGGAGACACATACAGTGTGCTGAGGTCTTTGATAAGATAATCAGGTGAAAAGGGAGATACATACAGTGTGCTGAGGTCTTTGATAAGATAATCAGGTGAAAAGGGAGATACATACAGTGTGCTGAGGTCTTTGATAAGATAATCAGGTGAAAAGGGAGATACATACAGTGTGCTGAGGTCTTTGATAAGATAATCAGGTGAAAAGGGAGATACATACAGTGTGCTGAGGTCTTTGATAAGATAATCAGGTGAAAAGGGAGATACATACAGTGTGCTGAGGTCTTTGATAAGTTAATCAGGTGAAAAGGGAGATACATACAGTGTGCTGAGGTCTTTGATAAGTTAATCAGGTGAAAAGGGAGATACATACAGTGTGCTGAGGTCTTTGATAAGATAATCAGGTGAAAAAGGAGACACAGTGTGCTGAGGTCTTTGATAAGTTAATCAGGTGAAAAGGGAGATACATACAGTGTGCTGAGGTCTTTGATAAGATAATCAGGTGAAAAAGGAGACACAGTGTGCTGAGGTCTTTGATAAGATAATCAGGTGAAAAAGGAGACAGTGTGCTGAGGTCTTTGTTAAGTTAATCAGGTGAAAAGGGAGACACATGCAGTGTGCTGAGGTCTTCAACAGGTTCATTAACAATAATAATAGTTTGGTGTGTGCTTAGATTTGTCCTATTTCACACATGTACAAGTGTGTATTAATACACGTGTGAATTGAAAATTGATTTTTTTTTTGCTGCATATCCCAAACACCATGAGACACCCTTGGAGAGAGGGGACCCGGTCAGGGTATGCCATTATCAACGGTGACTCTGGAGTAAATTAGGGTTAAGTGCCTTGCTCAAGGGCACATGAACAGATTTCTCACCTTGTCGGCTCGGGGATTCAAACCAGCGACCTTTCGAGGAAGACAGTAATAAGTCACAAGAAATATGATATCATAAGGAATTCCCCCCCTGACAAGTAAAACATGGTTTAGGGTTCATGGGGGGGGGGGGGGGGGGAAGCAAAAAGTGTCAGGAGAGGGGGGTTTAACTGTAGATGTCTCTCTACTGCTTTAGACCGTGTACTCTATATGGGTAACACGCTCAAACAGTTTTACTGTCTATTTTTATATAGCCATCTAGTGGGTGTACTTGGTAGCTGCAACCTCGTGACTGATTCAGGACTAGTCTCGGAAATCCCAGACCTAAATGCTGAATACCAGTGGAGGCTGGTGGGAGGACGTACGGTCGGTGGGTGTCATACTATATCAATTAGTAAGTAATGAAAACCTAATTGGTTTATGGAGGTGTAACCACATTGATCATAATCTACTGTAGAGGCTTACTCTGGCTGGCTACTGCAACCATAGAATTAGAATTCCTGTATAATTCCACTCATTAATTTGAATGTAAAAACTTGTTCTAGGAATTATATCTCTATGACTGCAACACTAGACAGCTGTATATTGTGTACATCCTATAGGGTATAGGTTATTCTATAGGGCATAGGGTATTATATAAGGTATAGTATATCTGGTATTCTTTAAGGTATAGGGTATTATATAGGGTATACTATAGGGTATTCTATAGGGTAAAGGGTATTCTATGGGGTATAGGGCATTCTATAGGGTATAGGGTATTCTATAGGGTAAAGGGTATTATATAGGGTATAAGGTATTATATAGGGTAAAGGGTATTCTATAGGATATAGGGCATTATATAGGATATTATATAGGGTTTGGATATTCTATAGGGTAAAGGGTATTCTATAGGGTAAACGGTATTCTATAGGGTATAGGGCATTCTATAGGGTATAGGGCATTCTATAGGGTATAGGGTATTCTATAGGGTAAAGGGTATTATATGGGGTATAGGGTATTCTATAGGGTATATGGTATTATATAGTGTAAAGGGTATTATATAGGGTATAGGGCAGGTTTTCCCAAACTGGGGTACGCGCAATGCCGTCGGGGGTACGCCAAATAAAAATGTTATTCACATAAGAAAATTAAAATAATAATAATAATTAAAATATTCACAATTTCAATTAGTCCCTTTATATTTTCCAACGGGGCTATACATTTGGGTGAGTTTTTTCTCTCACCTGAGTAGCCTCGTTTCACTGCCCAAAATAAAATTAAACCCATCTAATGTGAAATAACAGCGAAATAACAACACAATGTCAAATACAGGTAGCCTTGTCAAATAATTAACATCCAATCACATTAACGCTCTCGCGGGAATTCCACTACCGGTCCGTATGTAGCCAAACATAGCTGCTGCTCATTCCTTTTGCTCGAAAATGGATAAATGGTTAAAAACAGTAAGGCCCGCGTCCATAGAGACACATACCAGCTCTACTGGTAGTACTGCTACTACCAGCAGTACTACATCTGCACCTGGCAACGACACAAGTTGTTCTGCTTCCACGAGCACATCCAATGCTAGCATCAGTAATTCTACATTTGTTGTTAGCACAGCTAGCATGGACACTAACAGTTGTGAATCTGATGCAGCCAAAGAGCTACTGCCCCCTTACCCGGGAAAGCACCGAACAACAGACAGGGACGTTGGACCATTGAAGAGGCGCAAATATGATGAGAACTACATTGATTTGGGGTTCACTTACATTGGGAGTAGTGCCTTTCCTCAGCCACAGTGTGTTATATGTACAAAAGTACTATCTCACAACTTAACGAAACCTTCACTCTTGCGCAGACATTTAGAAACAAAACATGGCAGCCTGAAAAACAAGCCACGGGAGTTTACAGAGAGTCTCTGTAACTATATTTAATGTGCGGGACAAAACTGAGGCTATGATTAGGAAGTTGGAGCTCTTCTCTGTCTGCATTAACAAGGACAACACACAGGTCTTTCCATCATTGTATGATTTTTTTGTGTGCAAATGAACTCAAGATTACGGACAATGTCAAATGTGATATAGTGAGTTGGGTGCACAATTACGCAGGTACTTTCCTGAAACGGATGACACAAACAACTGGATTTGTTATCCCTTTCATGCCCTGCCTCCAGTCCACTTACCGATATCTGAACAAGAGAGCCTCATTGAAATTGCAAGTGGTTCTGTGAAAATGTAATTTAATCAGAAGCCACTGCCAGATTTCTGGTTTGGGCTGCGCTCAGAGTATCCTACCCTTAGAAAATCGCGCTGTTAAGACACTGATGCCCTTTGCAACCACGTACTACCTATGTGAGAGTGGATTCTCGGCCCTCACTAGCATGAAAACTAAATACAGCCAGACTGTGTGTGGAAAATGATTTAAGACTGAGACTCTCCAATACAACCCAACATTGCAGTTATGTGAGTTATTCACCATTTTCGATGAACAAATAAGGTTTTATATGTAAGATGGCTAAATAAAGAGCAAAATTATTGATTATTATATTATTATTTGTGCCCTGGTCCTATAAGAGTTCTTTGTCACTTCCCACAAGCCGGGTTGTGACAAAAACTCACACTCATTCTTATGTTAGATACATGTATCGTATAGCGTGTGTGAGGAAGGTTTACAATGAGGGTAAAAAAACAACATTTGAGAGTGAGCTGACCCTGGTGCTAGAGGGGATACGCAGCTGGAGGTTAAATGTTTGAAGGAGTACGGGACTTTAAAAAGTTTGGGAATCACAGCTATAGGGTATTCTACACGTCAGGGTTTCCCAAACTCGGTCCTCGGGACCCCAAGCGGTGCACATCTTGTTTTGTTGCCCTAGCACTACACAGCTGATTTAAAATAGTCAACTAATCATCAAGCTTTGATTATTTGAAAAAGCTGTGTAGTGATAGGGCAACAAAAACAAAACGTGCACCCCTTGGTGGTCCCGAGGACAGAGTTTGGGAAAAGCTGCTACAGGGTGTGTAGGCCAGGGCTATTAAACTCTGACCCTACGAGGTCCAGAGCCTGCTGCTTGTCTGTTTTACCTGATCATTAATTACACCCACCTGGTGTCCCGGGTGTAAATCGGTGACTGATTAAGAGGAAGGAGGCTTATTCTGGCTGGCTAACAATAGACAACACTAGACAGGAGAAAATACTCTCTAGGCTTCTGTATGCCGGGTACAGCCTACTACCATAAATAGCTTTGATCTGTTGCCATTTTTGTTGGGGTTTGAGTTTCTGTCTTGGCTGGAGATACCCACGATAAAGTTAGACTTGTAAAATAATAATAGCAACTAAGACTATTCTGTGGACTCTGCGGAGGTTGGATGTACTTGGATCAAGTACAACATAATTTCCTTGGGTAAAACATAACATGTATTTGGATCAAATACAACATAATTTCCTTGGGTAAAACATAACATGTATTTGGATCAAATACAACATAATTTCCTTGGGTAAAACATAACATGTATTTGGATCAAATACAATATAATTTCCTTGGGTTAAACATAACATGTATTTGGATCAAATACAACATAATTTTCTTGGGTAAAACATAAGTATTTGATGGAGGCAGGGCTTTCTCAGCTGGAGGCAGGGCTTTCTCCTATAGATCTCCATTTTTATGGAATGGTCTGCCTACCCATGTGAGAGACGTAGACTCGGTCTCAACTTTTAAGTCTTTACTGAAGACTCATCTCTTCAGTGGGTCATATGATTGAGTGTAGTCTGGCCCAGGAGTGTGAAGGTGAACGGAAAGGCTCTGGAGCAACGAACCGCCCTTGCTGTCTCTGCCTGGCCGGTTCCCCTCTCTCCACTGGGATTCTCTGCCTCTAACCCTATTACAGGAACTGAGTCACTGGCTTACTGGTGCTTTTTCATGCCGTCCCTAGGATGGGTGCGTCACTTGAGTGGGTTGAGTCACTGACGTGATCTTCCTGTCTGGGTTGGCGCCCCCCCTTGGGTTGTGCCGGGGCGGAGATCTTTGTGGGCTATACTCAGCCTTGTCTCAGGATGGTAAGTTGGTGGTTGAAGTTATCCCTATAGTGGTGTGGGGGCTGTGCTTTGGCAAAGTGGGTGGGGTTATATCCTTCCTGTTTGGCCCTGTCTGAGGGTATCATCGGATGGGGCCACAGTGTCTCCTGACCCCTCCTGACTCAGCCTCCAGTATTTATGCTGCAGTTGTTTGTGTCGGGGGGCTAGGGTCAGTTTGTTATATCTGGAGAACTTCTCCTGTCTTATCCGGTGTCCTGTGTGAATTTAAGTATGCTCTCTCTAATTCTCTCTTTCTCTCTTTCTTTCTCTCTCTCTCTCTCGGAGGACCTGAGCCCTAGGACCATGCCTCAGGACTACCTGAGGACTACCTGGCATGTCCCCAGTCCACCTGTCCCCAGTCCACCTGGCCGTGCTGCTGCTCCAGTTTCAACTGTTCTGCCTGCGGCTATGGAACCCTGACCTGTTCACCGGACGTGCTACCTGTCCCAGACCTGCTGTTTTCAACTCTCTAGAGACCGCAGGAGCGGTAGAGATACTCTTAATGATCGGCTATGAAAAGCCAACTGACATTTACTCCTGAGGTGCTGACTTGCTGCACCCTCGACAACTACTGTGATTATTATTATTTGACCATGCTGGTCATTTATGAACATTTGAACATCTTGGCCATGTTCTGTTATAATCTCCACCCGGCACAGCCAGAAGAGGACTGGCCACCCCTCATAGCCTGGTTCCTCTCTAGGTTTCTTCCTAGGTTTTGGCCTTTCTAGGGAGTTTTTCCTAGCCACCGTGCTTCTACACCTGCATTGCTTGCTGTTTGGGGTTTTAGGCTGGGTTTCTGTACAGCACTTTGAGATATCAGCTGATGTAAGAAGGGCTATATAAATAAATTTGATTTGATTAGCCTCCTCCATTTTCGTACATGCAGTGACACGGTTGACACCATGTAAGCCAAGCACTGCCCTCTTAAAACATCACACTCATATCACATAATACACACAGTCAAGGGAGAACCAACTAGCCAACCAACCCAATCATGTCTGCATTCAACCAACCAGCCAACTAGCCAGCCAGCCAACTAGCCAACCAACCCCATCATGTCTGCATTCAACCAACCAGCCAACTAGCCAACCAGCCAACTAGCCAACCAACCCCATCATGTCTGCATTCTACCAACCAGCCAACTAGCCAGCCAGCCAACTAGCCAACCAACCCCATCATGTCTGCATTCAACTAACCAGCCAACTAGCCAACCAACCAACTAGCCAACCAACCCCATCATGTCTGCATTCAACCAACCAGCCAACTAGCCAACCAACCCCATCATGTCTGCATTCTACCATTCAGCCAACTAGCCAACCAACCCCATCATGTCTGCATTCAACCAACCAGCCAACTAGCCAGCCAGCCAACTAGCCAACCAACCCCATCATGTCTGCATTCAACCAACCAGCCAACTAGCCAAACAACCCCATCATGTCTGCATTCAACCAACCAGCCAACTAGCCAGCCAGCCAACTAGCCAACCAACCCAATCATGTCTGCATTCAACCAACCAGCCAACTAGCCAACCAACCCCATCATGTCTGCATTCAACCAACCAGCCAACTAGCCAGCCAACCCCATCATGTCTGCATTCTACCATTCAGCCAACTAGCCAACCAGCCAACTAGCCAACCAACCCAATCATGTCTGCATTCAACCAACCAGCCAACTAGCCAACCAACCCAATCATGTCTGCATTCAACCAACCAGCCAACTAGCCAGCCAGCCAACTAGCCAACCAACCCCATCATGTCTGCATTCAACCAACCAGCCAACTAGCCAGCCAGCCAACTAGCCAACCAACCCCATCATGTCTGCATTCAACCAACCAGCCAACCAACCCCATCATGTCTGCATTCAACCAACCAGCCAACTAGCCAACCAACCCCATCATGTCTGCATTCAACCAACCAGCCAGCCAGCCCCATCATGTCTGCATTCAACCAACCAGCCAACTAGCCAGCCAGCCAACTAGCCAACCAACCCCATCATGTCTGCATTCAACCAACCAGCCAACTAGCCAGCCAGCCAACTAGCCAACCAACCCCATCATGTCTGCATTCTACCAACCAGCCAACTAGCCAACCAACCCCATCATGTCTGCATTCAACCAACCAGCCAACTAGCCAGCCAGCCAACTAGCCAACCAACCCCATCATGTCTGCATTCAACCAACCAGCCAACTAGCCAGCCAGCCAACTAGCCAACCAACCCAATCATGTCTGCATTCAACCAACCAGCCAACTAGCCAGCCAGCCAACTAGCCAACCAACCCCATCATGTCTGCATTCAACCAACCAGCCAACTAGCCAACCAACCCAATCATGTCTGCATTCAACCAACCAGCCAACTAGCCAGCCAGCCAACTAGCCAACCAACCCCATCATGTCTGCATTCAACCAACCAGCCAACTAGCCAACTAGCCAACCCAATCATGTCTGCATTCAACCAACCAGCCAACTAGCCAACCAACCCAATCATGTCTGCATTCAACCAACCAGGCAACTAGACAGCCAGCCAACTAGCCAACCAACCCCATCATGTCTGCATTCAACCAACCAGCCAACTAGCCAACCAACCCAATCATGTATGCATTCAACCAGCCAGCCAACTAGCCAACCAACCCCATCATGTCTGCATTCAACCATTCAGCCAACTAGCCAACCAACCCCATTGTGTCTGCATTCAACCAACCAGCCAGCTAGCCAGCCAGCCAACCAACCCCATCATGTCTGCATTCAACCAACCAGCCAACTAGCCAGCCAACCCAATCATGTCTGCATTCAACCAACCAGCCAACTAGCCAACCAACCCCATCATGTCTGCATTCTACCATTCAGCCAACTAGCCAACCAACCCCATTGTGTCTGCATTCAACCAACCAGCCAACTAGCCAGCCAGCCAACTAGCCAACCAACCCCATCATGTCTGCATTCAACCAACCAGCCAACTAGCCAGCCAGCCAACTAGCCAACCAACCCCATCATGTCTGCATTCAACTAACCAGCCAACTAGCCAGCCAGCCAACTAGCCAACCAACCCCATCATGTCTGCATTCAACCAACCAGCCAACTAGCCAGCCAGCCAACTAGCCAACCAACTCAATCATGTCTGCATTCAACCAACCAGCCAACTAGCCAACCAACCCCATCATGTCTGCATTCAACCAACCAGCCAACTAGCCAGCCAGCCAACTAGCCAACCAACCCAATCATGTCTGCATTCAACTAACCAGCCAACTAGCCAACCAACCCCATCATGTCTGCATTCAACCAACCAGCCAACTAGCCAGCCAGCCAACTAGCCAACCAACCCAATCATGTCTGCATTCAACCAACCAGCCAACTAGCCAGCCAACCCCATCATGTCTGCATTCAACCAACCAGCCAACTAGCCAGCCAGCCAACTAGCCAACCAACCCAATCATGTCTGCATTCAACTAACCAGCCAACTAGCCAACCAATCCCATCATGTCTGCATTCAACCAACCAGCCAACTAGCCAGCCAGCCAACTAGCCAACCAACCCAATCATGTCTGCATTCAACCAACCAGCCAACTAGCCAGCCAACCCCATCATGTCTGCATTCAACCAACCAGCCAACTAGCCAACCAACCCAATCATGTCTGCATTCAACCAACCAGCCAACTAGCCAGCCAACCCCATCATGTCTGCATTCAACCAACCAGCCAACTAGCCAGCCAGCCAACTAGCCAACCAACCCAATCATGTCTGCATTCAACCAACCAGCCAACTAGCCAGCCAGCCAACTAGCCAACCAACCCAATCATGTCTGCATTCAACTAACCAGCCAACTAGCCAACCAACCCCATCATGTCTGCATTCTACCATTCAGCCAACTAGCCAACCAACCCAATCATGTCTGCATTCAACCAACCAGCCAACTAGCCAACCAACCCCATCATGTCTGCATTCTACCATTCAGCCAACTAGCCAACCAACCCAATCATGTCTGCATTCAACCAACCAGCCAACTAGCCAACCAACCCAATCATGTCTGCATTCAACCAACCAGCCAACTAGCCAGCCAGCCAACTAGCCAACCAACCCAATCATGTCTGCATTCAACCAACCAGCCAACTAGCCAACTAACCCCATCATGTCTGCATTCAACCAACCAGCCAACTAGCCAACCAACCCCATCATGTCTGCATTCTACCATTCAGCCAACTAGCCAACCAACCCAATCATGTCTGCATTCAACCAACCAGCCAACTAGCCAACCAACCCAATCATGTCTGCATTCAACCAACCAGCAAACTAGCCAGCCAGCCAACTAGCCAACCAACCCCATCATGTCTGCATTCAACCAACCAGCCAACTAGCCAGCCAACCCAATCATGTCTGCATTCAACCAACCAGCCAACTAGCCAACCAGCCAACTAGCCAACCAACCCCATCATGTCTGCATTCTACCAACCAGCCAACTAGCCAACCAACCCCATCATGTCTGCATTCAACTAACCAGCCAACTAGCCAACCAACCAACTAGCCAACCAACCCCATCATGTCTGCATTCAACCAGCCAGCCAACTAGCCAACCAACCCCATCATGTCTGCATTCAACCAACCAGCCAACTAGCCAAACAACCCCATCATGTCTGCATTCAACCAACCAGCCAACTAGCCAGCCAGCCAACTAGCCAACCAACCCAATCATGTCTGCATTCAACCAACCAGCCAACTAGCCAACCAACCCCATCATGTCTGCATTCAACCAACCAGCCAACTAGCCAGCCAACCCCATCATGTCTGCATTCTACCATTCAGCCAACTAGCCAACCAGCCAACTAGCCAACCAACCCAATCATGTCTGCATTCAACCAACCAGCCAACTAGCCAACCAACCCAATCATGTCTGCATTCAACCAACCAGCCAACTAGCCAGCCAGCCAACTAGCCAACCAACCCCATCATGTCTGCATTCAACCAACCAGCCAACTAGCCAGCCAGCCAACTAGCCAACCAACCCCATCATGTCTGCATTCAACCAACCAGCCAACCAACCCCATCATGTCTGCATTCAACCAACCAGCCAACTAGCCAACCAACCCCATCATGTCTGCATTCAACCAACCAGCCAGCCAGCCCCATCATGTCTGCATTCAACCAACCAGCCAACTAGCCAGCCAGCCAACTAGCCAACCAACCCCATCATGTCTGCATTCAACCAACCAGCCAACTAGCCAGCCAGCCAACTAGCCAACCAACCCCATCATGTCTGCATTCTACCAACCAGCCAACTAGCCAACCAACCCCATCATGTCTGCATTCAACCAACCAGCCAACTAGCCAGCCAGCCAACTAGCCAACCAACCCCATCATGTCTGCATTCAACCAACCAGCCAACTAGCCAGCCAGCCAACTAGCCAACCAACCCAATCATGTCTGCATTCAACCAACCAGCCAACTAGCCAGCCAGCCAACTAGCCAACCAACCCCATCATGTCTGCATTCAACCAACCAGCCAACTAGCCAACCAACCCAATCATGTCTGCATTCAACCAACCAGCCAACTAGCCAGCCAGCCAACTAGCCAACCAACCCCATCATGTCTGCATTCAACCAACCAGCCAACTAGCCATCCAGCCAACTAGCCAACTAGCCAACCCAATCATGTCTGCATTCAACCAACCAGCCAACTAGCCAACCAACCCAATCATGTCTGCATTCAACCAACCAGGCAACTAGCCAGCCAGCCAACTAGCCAACCAACCCCATCATGTCTGCATTCAACCAACCAGCCAACTAGCCATCCAGCCAACTAGCCAACTAGCCAACCCAATCATGTCTGCATTCAACCAACCAGCCAACTAGCCAACCAACCCAATCATGTCTGCATTCAACCAGCCAGCCAACTAGCCAACCAACCCCATCATGTCTGCATTCAACCATTCAGCCAACTAGCCAACCAACCCCATTGTGTCTGCATTCAACCAACCAGCCAGCTAGCCAGCCAGCCAACTAGCCAACCAACCCCATCATGTCTGCATTCAACCAACCAGCCAACTAGCCAGCCAACCCAATCATGTCTGCATTCAACCAACCAGCCAACTAGCCAACCAACCCCATCATGTCTGCATTCTACCATTCAGCCAACTAGCCAACCAACCCCATTGTGTCTGCATTCAACCAACCAGCCAACTAGCCAGCCAGCCAACTAGCCAACCAACCCCATCATGTCTGCATTCAACCAACCAGCCAACTAGCCAGCCAGCCAACTAGCCAACCAACCCCATCATGTCTGCATTCAACTAACCAGCCAACTAGCCAGCCAGCCAACTAGCCAACCAACCCCATCATGTCTGCATTCAACCAACCAGCCAACTAGCCAGCCAGCCAACTAGCCAACCAACTCAATCATGTCTGCATTCAACCAACCAGCCAACTAGCCAACCAACCCCATCATGTCTGCATTCAACCAACCAGCCAACTAGCCAGCCAGCCAACTAGCCAACCAACCCAATCATGTCTGCATTCAACTAACCAGCCAACTAGCCAACCAACCCCATCATGTCTGCATTCAACCAACCAGCCAACTAGCCAGCCAGCCAACTAGCCAACCAACCCAATCATGTCTGCATTCAACCAACCAGCCAACTAGCCAGCCAACCCCATCATGTCTGCATTCAACCAACCAGCCAACTAGCCAGCCAGCCAACTAGCCAACCAACCCAATCATGTCTGCATTCAACTAACCAGCCAACTAGCCAACCAATCCCATCATGTCTGCATTCAACCAACCAGCCAACTAGCCAGCCAGCCAACTAGCCAACCAACCCAATCATGTCTGCATTCAACCAACCAGCCAACTAGCCAGCCAACCCCATCATGTCTGCATTCAACCAACCAGCCAACTAGCCAACCAACCCAATCATGTCTGCATTCAACCAACCAGCCAACTAGCCAGCCAACCCCATCATGTCTGCATTCAACCAACCAGCCAACTAGCCAGCCAGCCAACTAGCCAACCAACCCAATCATGTCTGCATTCAACCAACCAGCCAACTAGCCAGCCAGCCAACTAGCCAACCAACCCAATCATGTCTGCATTCAACTAACCAGCCAACTAGCCAACCAACCCCATCATGTCTGCATTCTACCATTCAGC
This sequence comes from Salvelinus namaycush, assembly GCF_016432855.1. NCBI lineage: Eukaryota > Metazoa > Chordata > Actinopteri > Salmoniformes > Salmonidae > Salvelinus > Salvelinus namaycush. Next base: position 2,230,890 of record NC_052341.1, on the reverse strand, counting down.
TAACTAGCCAACCAACCCAATCATGTCTGCATTCAACCAACCAGCCAACTAGCCAACCAACCCCATCATGTCTGCATTCTACCATTCAGCCAACTAGCCAACCAACCCAATCATGTCTGCATTCAACCAACCAGCCAACTAGCCAACCAACCCAATCATGTCTGCATTCAACCAACCAGCCAACTAGCCAGCCAGCCAACTAGCCAACCAACCCAATCATGTCTGCATTCAACCAACCAGCCAACTAGCCAACTAACCCCATCATGTCTGCATTCAACCAACCAGCCAACTAGCCAACCAACCCCATCATGTCTGCATTCTACCATTCAGCCAACTAGCCAACCAACCCAATCATGTCTGCATTCAACCAACCAGCCAACTAGCCAACCAACCCAATCATGTCTGCATTCAACCAACCAGCCAACTAGCCAGCCAGCCAACTAGCCAACCAACCCCATCATGTCTGCATTCAACCAACCAGCCAACTAGCCAGCCAACCCAATCATGTCTGCATTCAACCAACCAGCCAACTAGCCAACCAACCCCATCATGTCTGCATTCAACCAACCAGCCAACTAGCCAACCAACCCCATCATGTCTGCATTCAACCAACCAGCCAACTAACCAGCCAGCCACTAGCCAACCAACCCCATCATGTCTGCATTCAACCAACCAGCCAACTAGCCAACCAACCCCATCATGTCTGCATTCAACCAACCAGCCAACTAGCCAGCCAGCCAACTAGCCAACCAACCCCATCATGTCTGCATTCAACCAACCAGCCAACTAGCCAGCCAGCCAACTAGCCAACCAACCCCATCATGTCTGCATTCTACCATTCAGCCAACTAGCCAACCAACCTCCTCATGTCTGCAACCAACCAACCAACCCCATCATGTCTGCAACCAACCAACCAACCCCATCATGTCTGCAACCAACCAACCAACCAACCAACCAACCCCATCATGTCTGAAACCAACCAACCAACCCCATCATGTCTGCAACCAACCAACCAACCCCACCATGTCTACAACCAACCAACCAACCCCATCATGTCTGCAACCAACCAACCAACCAACCAACCAACCAACCAACCAACCAACCAACCAACCAACCAACCAACCAACCAACCAACCCCATCATGTCTGCAACCAACCAACCAACCAACCCCATCATGTCTGAAACCAACCAACCAACCCCATCATGTCTGAAACCAACCAACCAACCCCATCATGTCTGCAACCAACCAACCAACCAACCCCATCATGTCTGCAACCAACCAACCAACCCCATCATGTCTGCAACCAATCAACCACCAGCCAACCAACCAACCACATCATGTCTGCAACCACCAACCAACCAACCCAATCATGTCTGCAACCAACCAACCCCATCATGTCTGCAACCACCAACCACATCATGTCTGCAACCAACCACCAGCCGGCCAACCAGCCAGCCAGCCAGCCAGCCAACCAACCAATCCCATCATGTCTGCAACCAACCAGCCAGCCAGCCAACCACATCATGTCTGCAACCAACCAACCAACCAACCCCATCATGTCTGCAACCAACCAGCCAGCCAACCCCATCATGTCTGCAACCAACCAACCAACCAACCAACCAACCCCATCATGTCTGCAACCAACCAACCAACCAACCATCCAACCAACCCCATCATGTCTGCAACCAACCAACCCCATCATGTCTGCAACCAACCAACCCCATCATGTCTGCAACCAACCAACCAACCAACCAGACAACCACCAACCAGCCAACCACATCATGTCTGCAACCATCCAACCACCAACCAACCAACCAACCAACCAACCCAATCATGTCTGCAACCAACCAACCAACCCCATCATGTCTGCCACCAACCAACCAACCAACCAACCAACCAACCAACCAACCAACCAACCAACCCCATCATGTCTGCAACCAACCAACCCCATCATGTCTGCAACCAACCAACCCCATCATGTCTGCAACCATCCAACCAGCCAGCCAGCCAGCCAGCCAGCCAGCCAGCCAACCACATCATGTCTGCAACCAACCAACCAACCAACCCCATCATGTCTGCAACCAACCAACCAGCCAGCCAGCCAACCACATCATGTCTGCAACCAACCAACCAACCAACCCCATCATGTCTGCAACCAACCAACCCCATCATGTCTGCATTCAACCAACCAGCCAGCCAGCATGTCTGCAACCAACCAGCCAGCCAACCCCATCATATTTGCAACCAACCAGCCAGCCAGCCAACCAGCCCCATCATGTCTGCAACCAACCAGCCAGCCAGCCAACCAGCCCCATCATGTCTGCAACCAACCAGCCAGCCAACCAGCCAGCCAGCCAGCCAGCCAACCAGCCCCATCATGTCTGCAACCAACCAGCCAGCCAGCCAGCCAACCAGCCAGCCAACCAGCCAGCCCCATCATGTCTGCAACCAACCAGCCAGCCAGCCAGCCAGCCAGCCAGCCAGCCAACCAGCCAGCCCCATCATGTCTGCAATGTATGGATAGCAGACCATACCTGTTTGATAACATTTGGTACAGTATGTATATTAGAGATCAATATGTCTTACAAGCTTTGCTTTAGCAATGTTTTAAACGCTATTTCTCTGTGCTATTATACTCAAGACATTCACCTCAAAGGGTCCCTCATCACACCCATGTAGCATACCTAGGGACACAAACCAAAGTACTGGAAACCATGTCAAAGGGTCCCTCATCACACCCATGTAGCATACCCAGGCATACAAACCAAAGTACTGGAAACCATGTCAAAGGGTCCCTGATCACACCCATGTAGCATACCTAGGCATACAAACCAAAGTACTGGAAACCATGTTGAAAGCGAAATTGATTGAATGTATTTAGTTCATTTGTATAAGAAATAACACAAAGGTTATACATATCGTGATTAGATTCATGGTCATTTTGCTTTTTTATTAATAATAGATAACTAATATTATCTTAGTAAAGATTAACGTTGTTTCTTTGTTGTTGGTATTATTCTCAAGCTGTTTACCAAGGAGGAGGTTGTTAAAAACGGCTTCCTCTTCATTGACATTACCGTTGATGATATCTCTTGCTTGCGGTACCATTCAATAAAGCAAAGTTATTCCGGGACAGATTGACTGTGTGTGTGTTTCCAATATTTAAGAGTGATGTATTACAAGTAGCCTATGCCTATTGTTATTGATTATGTCGGCATATAAGTGCAAACAAAAGTGGAACTTCAAGTTTCATTTCATGTAAATCATAATACACTTGAAATTAATATTTTGTATTTAGCCTACAAGAAAACATGCGGATCATTTATCACACATAGCCGTACTCACATACTGTAATAAAGTAATACAATACTGTAATACAGTACGCATAACTACAGTATGGACTACAGCTCCCACCATCCTTTACGCCCAAGCAGGAAGAACGTTCGTAATATAGGCCAATGCCACTCACTGTCTGATCCAAGTTAGGAGCTTTCAGCTGCCAGCCGTGGCCCATTATGTAAGTGCCGCTAAGAATTATTTGCAGTGCCATTGCAAAACGACCCGTTTCCTGACCGTTTTGCAAGGTGTGCAATTGTAATATTGCTCTTTGCACGGACACACACGGTTCAGACGCAAAAAGGCTCCAAGTGCATGAAGATCGCGGCTTGTATTCCGCATCCTTGTTGCAAAGCAAGCCGCTGAAGCAAGCTTCGGTGCGAGGGCGATGGAGGGAGGGAGTGAGAAAGAAGGCAAAGTCTCTAGTACATCCCCTCCCCCCCATCAAAGCAAAGGGGAAATGTCTCAGCCAAAGGGAGGTAAGACTATATTACATGCGATCTGTGCAAAACGACTGAAATGCAATTAGTTATGCATTGTCTGCAATGTGCATTGCTGCAGGTTGAATATCGTCAATGCATGTTAAAGTTTATGCGGTAAAAGGGTCAGTTGCATTTCCTGTTTAGATCTTCCCCTTTGCAGAGTTCCTGGTAAAACGATGCTGTCTGTCTGTCTACTCTCAGCATGTAATAGCTAGATGCTTTTTGCTCATGTTGATGTTATTTGCAGTCCTCTTGTACAAGGGATATTATAACCTAATCAAAGCTGTCACATAGTCAGCAACTCCCTGCAGACATATTGCAACGCCTTTTATATAAAGCATGTACGAACACATGCACATTTCGACGAGATGTTGCCTTTACAAGGTAATGAATCGAATGCATTTATTGCAGTGCATCGATTAACTGCGTAACTGTAAACTTTGCTATTAAAGTACGTGCGTTGTAAACGGGGAGTCAGGGGGCACGATTACAACGTGACATGCAGCTTTCAATTGGTTAAGTTCAGTTCAAACTGCTCAGGATAATCACACTGAAGTTCTTCTGACAATTGTATTAAATTCAGTTTTATTTTCACTGTTAGTGGTGCATAATGGAAATTATTGGGACGCCTATAGACCTATTTTTAAAAAGTAAAATAGCTAAATATAGATTTGCTGTATGTAAGTCTACTGTACTGAGGTGAACAGTTAAAGAAACAGGGCAGTAGGCTATTAAAACACGAGTCTCCAAGCAAAACATCCCTGCCACATTCACTAAGTAAAAGCTCCGACACAGGTAGGATTGCCAAACGGTTACCTGCTGACAGTACTTAGTACCTGTGAAGAGTGCCTGCAGTCAATCTCTTTTTGTGTTCACACAGCAAAGACCTTGGAAGTTGTCAGTCACTCAGCCTTGTTAAAATTCTACTAAGCAGAAGGTGGCAGAGTATTATTATTTTTTGGCAATGCATAGCTGTGCATCTTGCTTTTGGTCTAGATTCCAAGCTATCTGCTCTAATGTTGCTATTTTGTAGAAAACCCTTGTTGATACTAGCCAGATGGCCACAGCTGTATAACTACCTAGCAAGATGACGAAGAAACAATTTAATTCCCTCTCCATAATACTGCCAGTCCAGCCCATAGTCAAATGTTTAGCTAGCTACCGTTAGCACATTCACTAGCTAGCACTACATAGCTAGCTAAGGACACTGCACTAACTCGGCAGCTGTTACATGGAAGCTAGCTAATCCATTGTGATTTAATTATAATGTCAATACCTGCTACAGTGGTTAGCTAGCTTGGAGGAAGTATTCAGTGCATTGCGTCTCTGCACTAAGCTAGCTACCATCCCATAGCCCACATTGCATATGAAGTCTGACTGGCTCATCTATGGATGTACGGAGAAAATGCCCTCTTTTTCCTTTTTTTGGCTCCCCCATGTGGGGGGGTTTGTGCCCTCTAATTGGCTCAAAGTCAAGTTGTTGGCTACCGATGAGCATTGCGATTCTACAAGTATAATCAGTAGGTTTGTCGCTACCGGGTCGGCACGCACCACGTCCAGCTTCTGTTCCAGCAAGAGAAAGAACAGCTTGCCACTGTATTAAGTGTGTATCGGCAGTGAGATTCTCATTTGTTTCTTGCTTAACAGTTTCTCTTGAGGTGGACCACTGTACAAGAAGACTAGACCTAGAGACAATCTCTATAACCCTCTGGAATGTGTTGCTATTGATCTCTGTTGTGTGCTTGATTAATTAATCAATTAAGGTCTCTGATCAATTAGAAACTCCCCTCACCTGGTTGTCTTGGTCTTAATTGGACATACATTGACACAAACCAGAAGTCACTCGTTTCGTACCTCCATGGAAGGAGTTTTGAATATTGATGAATATTTTCAGAGAGTATTTTCATCGTTTTCACAACATAGGCCTAATTGTCCTGTTACTCCGATCCATCTAAACTCATTCATTGGATGATTCCTTTCCACTTGTGTCCATTTTTTAAAAAGACCTAGACAGTGGAGTTCTTAACCAATCAGTGGCCTTACTTGATCAATGAAGAACAAAGGGAGAAGTGAAAATCCGCAGACACTCAGCCCTCCATGGAGTGATGTAAAGGATGCACATGTCCCATAGCTGCAGGCCTCTGCACTTAGTGGACCCTACTGCATTCCTAAGGCCAAGGCAAACATCTATTTTAACAGATCATCAAGGGGAAACATGTGTATGATTTGCATAGCCAGGAGGGCTATTATCGGATGTGTCCCAAATGACACCCATATTCCCTGAATAGTGCACTACTTTTGACCTAAGCCCAATGGGTGCTGGTCTAAAGTAGTGCACTACATAGGGAATAGGGTGTCATTTGGAACGTAACCCAACTACTTTGTTGTGAGGTCGTCTAGTATGGGCTCTCCAATTGCAGATGGTTGGTTTTCACAGTCCGAGGTTCAGGTTAGATTATTGCGTAACTAACACCTGTTTTGTTGAAGTAAATGTTTTGTCTGTAATCCCCCCCCCCCCGGTCACCAAACACACACACGTGAATGTACACATGACGGTGTGTTTAGCAACAAAGCCGATGCGAGCGTATCTTCGGCGCAAAACGGACAGGGTTGGCTTAGAATCATGGGATTATTGACAACATATAAAGTATATTTAGTCTCCGATGTTTCTTGAAAACTTAAATACATTTGCACAATAAGCACTTGTTGTCGCTGAATTACATCATTACAGGTATTAGTTACTTAGCTATTGAATTTTTTTCCCATATTGTCAGACTTGGTATGAATCAAAACACTTCAAAATACAGCTAGCTGAAACAAGCCACCTACGGACCCCCACCGTAGTAGCTTCTTGTCTTTGTTTCTAGCTATCTGGCCATCCAGAATCACTACCACGCACTGCTTTCTACACCTGCAATGCAGAGCACAGCACACACTCTGGCTGGCTGTGCAGGATATGACCAGCTAGTGGCTCGCCCCTGATTGGCAGCAATGTTTACCTTTACCTGTGAGCTTCTGTCAATACAGGTGAAATGTCAACTCCCCCCACACACACACACTGGCTTTGCAGCTAATGTTTAGGCGGACGCTTTCTATGTGGTTAATACAAAGCCAGATTTTAATTTATGGACTCGGCTGGTTTGGGACTTTTATGTGATATTAAGACGGAACACTGTATTCACACTTTTTTGTTTAATCTGTGCAAAATAAAATGCCTGCAAAACGGTTTCCATTGAATATTTCCATTGTTAGAAATGCTTAACACCAGACGTTGTAGTGTGAGCATACCTTGCAGATACATATGTTCTTTTCTTTAGTAAGGACTCTGGAAATAAATAAAATAAAATGCTGTGATAGCAAATGCCGAAGAATTTATCAAGAATTTAGATATTCTGCAAATGATACTGGCTCCTGCTCTAATTCTTGTGCAAGATAAGTGCAAGTGTCAGGCCTCGGCTAGGAAGGGTTTACAAAAGGGGTGGGCTACCAGACACATCTATTTACAACGTGTGTTTCTGTAATTACTGTCCTGTCATGTCAGTAGGGACTAGGGAGTAAATGATGCTGTGAGTCTTTAAAAAAAAGCAAAAAAAAGCAGTTTGGCCCAGAGACAGACCGTTGTGCTTTCATCATTGTCTGTTGTACTGTGCTGTGGCACTGGGGATGGTGATGGCAGCAAGTCAGCCAGCCAGTGGCCCTCTCAGTGTGTGTCCCTGTTCTCTGCCGTCTGCCACTGTAGCCCAGCCTCAGCCGACCCTCTTGCCCCAGCCTGGCCTGCACAAACACCCCATTTGTCATGCAAATAGACCCTGCATCGTTTTCAGCTGCACAGATAGTAAATTTGCTGTTTCGACGGGCCTATTGTTGGTCCGGTTCCAAGCCTATAGTGGCTTTCTGCTGCAATAACAGCAGGATTGTTCACTGCATTGTTAGCTGATGATCCACTAAGTGTGTGTGTGTGCAGAGATGGAAATGATTTGTTACATATATTTGAAATACAGTGCCTTCATAAGGTATTTATACCCCTAGACTTATTCCACAAATTGTTGTCTTACAGCTTGAATTGAAAATTGATTAAAATTTTTTTTTTCTCTCACCCATCTACACACCATGCCCCATAATTAAAAAAAATTAAATCTTTTTTTAGAAATGTTTGCACATTTGTTAAATGTAAACACAGAAATGTATCATTTACATAAGCGTTCACAACCCTGAATCAGTACCTTTTTTTTTTGCTAGAAAGGCATTTCACTGTACTTGTGACATTAAAACTTAACTTGTAGAACCACCTTTGGTAGCGATTGCAGCTGTGAGTGTTTCTGGGTAAGTCTCAGAGCGTTCCAAACCTGGATTGTGCAACATTTTCCCATTTATCCTTTAAAAAATTCTTCAAGTTCTGTAAAATTGTTTATTGATCATTGCTAGACAACCATTTTCAGGTCTTTCCGTAGATTTAAGTCAAAACTGTAACTCGGCCAATCAGGAACATTCACTGTCTTCTTGGTAAACAAGTCCAGTGTAGATTTGGCCTTGCGTTTTAGATTATTGTCCTGCTGAAAGGTGAATTCATCTCCCAGTGTCTGGTGGAAAGAAGACTGAACCAGATTTTCCTCTAGGATTTTGCCTGTGCTTAGCTCCATTCCATACATTTTTTTTTATCCTGAAAAACTCTGCAGTACTTGACGATTACAAGCATACCAATGACATGAATCAGCCACCACTATGCTTGAAAATATGGAGAGTGGTACACAGGAATGTGTTAGATTTGTCCCAAACATAACACTTTGACTAAAGACATTTCAGCATTTCATTTTTTTTATACATTTGTAAACATTTCTAAAAACATAATTCCACTTTGAATACTTTCTAAAGGCACTGTATGTATTTCATTACTTCTGAGTATTTTGTAATTTGTATTACACTGGACTGAACTACAATCCAATGTATTTTGCAATAAGATACTTTCGAGGGCTTTAATTTGTATTTTCAAAATCTTTCTTCTGTACCATTTTTTTTTGGGGCCCCCTTTCAACCTGCATTGGTATCAGAAGTTTGATTGCGCTATGGTCTGATAAGAGTGTATTCTAAATGTGTATGTTAAAATGAACAATTGCAATGCATGCTGAGTATTATGCTAATTTAAGTCATTTGAGCTCCACCCTGAAGCAAGGCCAATAATAATACCTGCTGTGCTTTGCAGTTTATTTTGGTATGTTCATTTTCACATATGCATTTACATTTAAGCAGTTCAGCAGACACTCTTATCCAAAGGGACTTAGTCAGTGCATTCAACTAAGGTAGATAAAGAATCACATTTCACAGTCATAGCAAGTAAAACGTTTCTGTAACCGTTGCTAAGAATCTTGTTGCTGTTCGGGCCGGCTTCTTGCATGTTTAGCACATTGATTCACTCTTCGGCGTGCATCATGCTCTCTAGTACAGTAACAACTTACACAGTTGCAAAATCAAGATGTAAGCAGCAGGAATAGAAATGCCTACTCAAATTCCAACATAATAACACTGTCTGCAAGAGGGCATGTACTGAACTATACTCTACTTTACTGTACTGAACTCTACTCTGCTTTACCGTGATGTCCAAACTTGTGAAACATGAGGAGAATGACATTCATATTCTTAACAGATCAGGGACCCATGATGTAATTCCGGTACGGTAATTCCGTTACCGGGTGTAAATCCACTTCACATACTGTAGTTCAATAACCAAAATAGATTTTTTTCTAACTCGAGGTGTCATAGCTGACACCCCATTCTTTCTGCAGACATTTTTTTCATCTTAATTCGTAGCAGATATTTAGCAGTTTTTGGAAAACGTGGTCGCGTAAACCTGAGGGGGATTTTACTGTATTTTTGTTACCAAAGTTTGCATCTGCATATTTCTTCCACTAAAATCGTTTTTTGTAACATTTTCAGTGGAAATTGTTAAGTATTCCTTGTGCATAGAGTTGTATGGTTTGTTAAATTTTCAAATCAATGGTTTTTTGTTTGACATACATTTGAATGTAAAAAAAAAAAAAAAAAAAAAAAATTCCATCAAAGCTCAATTCCGTTATCGTGGAATTGCCGGGGACCACCACACCAAGTCATCTGTGCAGGATAAAGCTTGATACGCCAGGACAGTGGTTGGCAAATAAATGTCAACACAAAGTACAACTTAGTCAGACTGCAAGACAAGACAGTAGATGGCTCCACAGGGTTAACATGACACATGCATCTTCACGAGCCTCGAGCTCTCTGTGACCCTCTCTCTGTGCTGGAGCTCTCTGATAGGAGCATAAATCTAGTCTCATCTTCATTCATCTTGCCTGGAGCCAGCCACCCCGCGGTGAATGCGATCACAGCAGGTCTCCAGCAGTGTTTTCTCTCTTCCTGATCTCAAAGGGGAAGGGGAAGAAGTCTGCATCTACTCTGTAGCTGAGCTTTACTGCTTGTCAAAATAATACAATCAATGCATCACAGCTGAATCCTAACATTCATCTTGAAACCTCATCAGGCTTCCTGAATAAGCAATCAGCTCCTTTCTCTACATGGCATTTCTCCTGGCATAACCTCCCTCCCTGCAACTATAATCCTACAATTCTTTTTTTATTTCACATTTTAATTTCTTGAAGGGCCGTTTTAGGAAAATTGATTTGGTGTGTCTGAAGGGCTGTAGAGTTAATGTATATTTTAGTAAATCAATGTCATGTGTCTGAAACAACATTTCTTGGTTCCACTATGGCTGCGTTTACACATGCATCCCAATTTGGATCTTTTGCCCCATTTATTGGCAAGAGCTGATCTGATTGGTCAAAGTGTGTTAAAAGATCAGAATTGGCCCGCCTGTTTAAACCCAGCCTATCAAGATACAGGGTGAACGTTGTCTCCCCGGCTCTGCTGGATGCAATAAATAGACCCAGCCATTGTCATCGTGGCTGGATCAAAGATGTTTTGATATTAAAGCATTCGGGTGGCAGTGCACTTAGCTGCCCCCTGCCTGATTACCAGTTGGACCTTGTGTGTGCAATTGACCAATAAAGTGATGTCTCTTAAAACCCCCCAGCTAGCGCACTGAGGAAAGGAAAGCTTGCCGACCTGCAAATTACTGCTCTCCGGTTACCACCGAGAGAGTACATCTCATCGCATGCTATCCCACAGTAACCCTATTTCCTACATAGTGCACTACGTAGGGGAAATATGTGCACTAAATAGGGAATAGGGTGCCATTTGGGATGCTATGACATTACTCTGGATGTGGGACATTACTCTGGATGTGGGCCAGACAAGCTGTCTGGAGGTAAATAGACAAGACATTTTGATGCACGTTTTTAAATGGTGATTGGGGAAAGTTCCTGAATTTGAATAGGAAGTGCTTTTAATTATGTGAAACCCAGCTAAAGAGAGATGGTGTGCTAACTCGAATGTTAACAACACACCTGTTAGGGTTTTATAAATGTAATGGATGTCCTTAGCGAGTACTGCGACTTCCTGTTTCGGCTCACACCGAGGCTCAAACCCAGGATTTCTGCCTTCCTAGCACCTATGACCGCCCTCCTGAAACGTCTTACCAGTTGGCGCCACGCAAAAAGCAAACTATTCGCTGCCGCAGGTGGGGACACTATAGGTTCAGGAGTTCGTTTCACACATCCCCATGTGCTACGTAAACATCTCTCTCTCGACTCCAGCCACTTGTGGTGTGTGTGGGTGTATTGTTGAATAAAACAGGACGTCACCTGGTCCACTTGGAACCATATACAGTTGCAGTCGGAAGTTTACATACACCTTATCCAAAAACATTTAAACTCAGTTTTTCACAATTCCTGACATTTAATCATAGTAAAAATTCCCCGTCTTAGGTCAGTTAGGATCACCACTTTATTTAAGAATGTGAAATGTCAGAATAATAGTAGAGATTTATTTCAGCTTTAATTTCTTTCATCACATTCCCAGTGGGTCAGAAGTTTACATACACTCAATTAGCATTTGGTAGCATTTAAATATTTGGTAGCATTTAAATTGTTTATAACTTGGATCAAACGTTTGGGGTAGCCTTCCACAAGCTTCCCACAATAAGTTGGGTGAATTTTGTCCCATTCCTCCTGACAGAGCTAGTGTAACTGAGTCAGGTTTGTAGGCCTCCTTGCTCACACACGCTTTTTCAGTTCTGCCCACAAATGTTCAAAAGGATTGAGGTCAGGGCTTTGTGATGGCCACTCCAATAGCTTGACTTTGTTGTCATTAAGCCATTTTGCTACAACTTTGTAAGTATGCTTGGAGGTCATTGTCCATTTGGAAGACCCATTTGCAACCAAGCTTTATCTTCCTGACTGACGTCTTGAGATGTTGCTTCAATATATCCACATAATTTCCCTGCCTCATGATGCCATCTATTTTGTGAAGTGCACCAGTCCCTCCTGCAGCAAAGCACCCCCACAACATGATGCTGCCACCCCCGTGCTTCACGGTTGGGATGGTGTTCTTCGGCTTGCAAGCCTCCCCATTTTTCCTCCAAACATAACGATGGTCATTATGGCCAAACAGTTCTATTTTTGTTTCATCACACCAGAGGACATTTCTCCAAAAAGTACGATCTTTGTCCCCATGTGCAGTTGCAAACCGTAGTCAGGCTTTTTTCTGGAGGTTTTGGAGCAGTGGCTTCTTCCTTGCTGAGCGGCGTTTCAGGTTATGTCGAATTTATAGGATTCGTTTTACTGTGGATATAGATACTTTCCTACCTGTTTCCTCCAGCATCTTCACAAGGTCCTTTGCTGTTGTTCTGGGAATGATTTGTGGAGTGGTTGAAAAACAAGTTTTAATGACTCCAACCTAAAGTCTATGTAAACTTCCAACTTCAACTGTAAGTAACTGGAATGAAATGGCCCTGCAGTTCCACAGATTGTGTCAACTAATCTTGGGGACGAATTTATTTTCTTTCTGGACCTCTCACATCCAACCAATTCAACCAGGCCAGTAGGGCCTACATCCTACTGAAGCCTGGCCAACAAAACCAGGCCGGTAGGCCTACATCCTGCTGAAGCCTGGCCAACTCAACCAGGCCGGTAGGCCTACATCCTGCTGAAGCCTGGCCAATTCAACCAGGCCAGTAGGGCCTACATCCTACTGAAGCCTGGCCAACAAAACCAGGCCGGTAGGCCTACATCCTGCTGAAGCCTGGCCAACTCAACCAGGCCGGTAGGCCTAGATCCTGCTGAAGCCTGGCCAACTCAACTAGGCCGGTAGGCCTAGATCCTGCTGAAGCCTGGCCAACTCAACCAGGCCGGTAGGCCTAGATCCTGCTGAAGCCTGGCCAACTCAACCAGGCCGGTAGGCCTAGATCCTGCTGAAGCCTGGCCAACTCAACCTGCCTGGTAGGCCTACGTCCTGCTGAAGCCTGGCCAACTCAACCTGCCTAGTAGGCCTACATCCTGTGACAATATGCTATGAGAGAGTTAGCAGGCTGTAACGCTTGGAATCCTAAATAATGCTAGCTCATGTTAGGCTGCTACCAGGCCAACAACTGTTACGGTGGTGCTTCCCTTAATTGATAAGTTATCCACTTGATCTTACTATTGCCTTGGCCCATTCTTCGTACTCTTGCAGATGTGGTCTAAAACCAGGTATACTAAATAGGATCTGAAGATCGCATATCCCCATAGTTGAGCAGTGATCTTATGCTGTAGTCATGGAGGTGAAGTTAGCTGCCGACCTAGTTAACCGCTACTTAGGCAGGACTGTGCTCTGCCGTGACCTGGAGCTGATACCCTCAGCACGCAGAGCACTGCCGTCAGTATCGTTTAAGTCAACCCCGGCCGTGTAGGAAGTGTATCGCCATGTGATCTGCTGGTGAAGACATGGTTCCCAATAGAGCTTCGTAATATAACAGCTGTAACCTAATGGATCCATATGTATCCGACATCTTTGAAAGTGTATGGTATCTCAGACTGCCAGGACGGTCAGAAGTGGCATAACAGCCGCAGGCTCAAGAAGAGTTATTTTCATCCCATCTCTCTGTCTCCATTTCTTTGCCCTGGCCCTGTCTCTCTTTTCCACTCCATGGCTGCCCCCCCCGCCCCCATCTCTCGTTCCCTCACTCCCTCTCGCCTTCCTGCCATCCCTCTCGCGGATGTCTGATTCATCTTTCTTCCTCTGGGTCTGTGTAATTCCATTGAGGGACTTTTGGGATTGTTGGAATTCCCGGCATGCGTGTGTGTGTGGGTTTGGAAGAGTGAGAATGAGCGGGTTGGTTGGTTCCGCCTGCTTTGAATGCCACCCTGGGTTTATTATCAGCATGGCTGGGCCTGGCTGGGCATGGGCCTGTCTGGCTGCACTCTCACACTATAGCTTTTGCTCCAGATTCACAGTGCTCAAAGCATTCACTCTGAGGCCGCCTTGGTTTCAGCACAGATCGCTCTGGCATAGTCTCCTGGCTGTTAGCATGCCGTCTCTGACAGGACATGTTTCCCCTGGCTTCGTTACATGCTGAAGGAAACCAATTACAAGACCTGCTTGGTTGGTGGTATTTCAAGTTAACATTAGGTGAGGCAAAGACGGCAGGGCAAAGACTCCTTCAATTGTCTTTTCTTTGGCTTCAGTACTTCTCGCTGGTATTTTAGTTTTGCCGTCTTCACCCCTGACGCTAAATCTTTGAGAGAGAGAGCGAGAGAGAGAGAGCTTCTCCCCAGTGACCTCTTGCTGGCATCTCACAACATACTTGTCTTCAGCCCATGTGCTGCAAATCACTGGGAATGATATACTACTTTTAATTAGGTTGCATTGCAAAACAAAGCTACATCGAATGCTGAGATCAGCGAGGAAAAAGCCTAAAGGGGGGAGACTTTGTATATTTTGATTTGAAATTGTGCAAGATAATACGGAATAACTAAAAACAGCGACTGTATTTGCATAGCTTGCAATAATTTCCTCTCACAGTTGTGAAAATATATGACACAAGAATTGTAATGTTAGGAAGGCCTGTTGAAGAAGACATGTTTTTGAGATTAAAAATATTCTATTGGCTCAGGACAGACAATGCAGCGTTTTAGCTTATTCCTGCCCTGTACACTGTAAATTATATCATTTATTGATTAGTGGAACAAATATATATCCGTTACATATCAGGATATTGATTTATGACAAAATAGGCCTATCGCAATATTATTTTGGACGATATCGCAATATTATTTTTGCGCAAGTCAGCTCAGCTGTAAAAGGTGAGCCAATATGTTTTCAGCACTTATTTTATTTTGATGACTTTAATCAACTTGTTTTCTCCCGGGTCTCTGTTCAGCCGCAGGTTCTATCCCTTGTGATTTTCCTTTCTGGAGAAATCTGCCAAAGTCTGCATTACAAATGGTGCCCTATTCCCTTTCTAGGGCTCTGGTCAAAAGTAGTGGATTCTATATGGAATTGGCTGCCATTTGGAAATTAACCTGTGTCTGATCCAACCACTTTTCAACATGTTGCGTGACTGTGTGAGTGAATGCAAAGGTAATTCTTTGGCATGCAGCTCAGTGCATGACTGTCTCTTTCTATCATTATGAGTTGCTGCCCTTTGCTTTCATGTCTCCCATCTCTCATGAATGCAAATGTGAAATGAATGTATAGCCGACAGTATCGGTAAGATGTTAAGTTGGTGTGTGACGTGCATGCAGCAGGGATCTCAGGGGGCTGTGTCTGTGGACTGGAGATGGAAGCTGTTGTCTTCGCAGAGCGTGCCGCGTCTTGTTCCATCGAGCCAGAGACTTGGAGGCTGAGGACCGTGGAGTTTTGCTGAATCCCCTGTCAGCCTTAGCAGCATGGCATGCATAGTCATGGAGATAGCCTGGGGAAGCTGGTACTCAGCCATGGCCGCTCACCGATTTCTTCATTTTGGCAAAGTGTTGGTAATGAAACGGTTAGAGAGCCTTGCCTGTAGCATACCCTGCCAGCCTGGCAGAATGGCATGCATATTCATGGAGAAAGCTTGGTGGTGCTTAACCAGTTCTTTGTTTTGGCAAAGTCCTTGTAATGAACTGGAGAGAGAGTCCCTCGCCAGCCTGCCTGGCATTGACATGCATAGACTAGTCATGGAAAAAGCTTGATGAATGTGGTGCCTGGTGCTCAGTCATGTTAATAACCACTCACCAGTTCTATATTTTGGCAAAGCCTTGGAAATGTGCGGCAGGTAGCCTAGTGGTTGGACTAGTAACCGAAAGGTTGAAAGATCGAATCCCCGACATGACAAGGTATAAATCTGTCGTTCTTTCCCTGAACTAGGCAGTTAACCCACTGTTCCCCGGGAGGCTGTCATTGAAAATAAGATTTTTTTTCTTAACTGACTTGCCTAGTTAAATAAATAAAAATGTCACAGCACTATTTTGAGGGAGCAGTGGGAAGCGCTAAACGCTTGTCCAAGAGGATGTAACATTGCTAAGCATTCAGTTCAAAGCATTGTTTGTCAGCTCTAGAAATAAAAAGAATATAAAACGTTCTACATCACTGAATACACTCCGGGTGTCGAATGGAGCTGCGAGCTCCTATTTTTACATTCTGAAACCTTCCGTTGGTAGAGTAGAACTCCTTTGTGGTTTGGTTTGGTTCATGTCCATTCAAACAGTCATAGACTTAGGCCTATTAGAAGACTAGTGTCGGTTTTCAGATGCTATTGTTGTCTGTGTTAATACGTGTGGGAGAGGCCCAAAGTGACATTTTGGTGCAACAAAGCTGCTTTGGAAAGTGGAAACCCTGAGGCATGCATTGAGAAGCCACGGTGACAGTACAGCGACGCAGGGAGATGATGGTGGCACGCTTGTCTGTGCTTGTCTGTGCTTGTGAGGTTTCGATCAGTATGTTTTTTTTTTTTTTTTGTGACGGAATTAATGTTTTCCATTTAATGGGGATCCTAATAAAATACCAAATAGAAAATATAATAAAAAAAAAAAAAAAAAGTGAATAATTCTAGTTGAGTGAGTTCATTGACTGAGTATCTTTATCATGGCTTACTAGAACTGCGCCTGCAGTAGATCATAGCACAGACGTTGCATTGTCAGGTATGTTTACCATCAAGTACTGCTGGGTGTGTGTGTGCGTGCGATGTGCATAGCATTCTCACAAATACCTACGGTATGTTCAGTTACTTGAAACAGTTCCTCACGCTCCCAAACATTCCGATCAAGCCCCCCAAAAAAACAATAGGCAATATGCTTCCTCCCTTCTCCTGGGAGGAAGCACAATCATACTCCCTCCACTTTAAAGATCTATGTACTTACTAGGTGACGCCACCACCGCCCATAGCCAGGTGGTGGACGTCACCTAGTAAGTACATAGATCTTTTAAAGTGTGGGCGTGTCTGTGTAGCTCTGCTGTGTGAGGATTAAAAATACTATTTGAGATATTTCAGAATATATTGAGCGTTTGCTTTAGTCTGCCTGGAGTACCAGGTGGGTGTGGTTTCCACTTGTGGGATTTTCTATTGGTTCTGTTGCAACAGGCAAGCTCTATCAAGCACAGCTAAAGTACATGACAGGATTTTGAAATAGTACTTGAACCCAGGTCTGTGTGTGGAAGCACTGGCTGCTGTGATCCAGTCAGGGGAGGTGTGATCCAGATGCTCTGGTGAACCACACACACTCTTTGTCGGCGACGGCAACCTGTCACTCACACCCTCAGGAGTGTCCGTAACGCCCTGTTACCGTGGCACGGAGCCATTGAACCTTCCACTGGTTCAGCGCAGTACCTCCCAGATGTAGAGAGCTCTAACTCACGTGACTCCAACGCTACAGACATATCTCCTCTCGCTGCTCGCAATCGCAGCGGCTTGTTACATTCAATTAGGTTCTGGAGTTACTCACCGCATCCAACCGTAAGTGTCTGACGGGCTGTGGGCTGCTGGACTCAGGCCCTGGACCCTACAGCAGTGGAAATACACTGCAGGATGAGACATCTGAGATGACTAGAAGTAACATTTTAAAAACTCAGGAAGAAACTCCACTTTTACAAATCAGATCATCCAAACTGCCTTTCTAACTTTGTTGAACGTGAATTGCTTTCTTCAGGTGTATAATTGTATTGTTCTACCAACTGTTCAGTGTTATTATTTCTCTCCTGTCAGGTAAGAGGAAGCCTGGGCTCAAGCTCTCCAAGGAAGTGTTTGAGCAGCCTCCTGCTGCTGCTGCTATGTAAGACTTCCACCCTTCAATATCTTCTTTACATCTAAACATTTACATCTAAACATTTACATCTTTACATCTAAACTTTTACATCTTTACATCTAAACTTTTACATCTTTACATTTACACTTTTACATCTTTACATCTAAACTTTTACATCTTTACATCTTTACATCTAAACTTTTACATCT
This sequence comes from Salvelinus namaycush, assembly GCF_016432855.1. Taxonomy (NCBI): domain Eukaryota; kingdom Metazoa; phylum Chordata; class Actinopteri; order Salmoniformes; family Salmonidae; genus Salvelinus; species Salvelinus namaycush. The sequence goes on along the minus strand of NC_052341.1, from coordinate 2,212,736 downwards.
TTACATCTAAACTTTTACATCTTTACATTTAAACTTTTACATCTTTACATCTAAACATTTACATCTTTACATTTACATCCTTACATCTAAACTTTTACATCTTTACATCTAAACTTTTACATCTTTACATCTAAACTTTTACATCTTTACATTTACATCTTTACATTTACATCTTTACATCTAAACTTTTACATCTTTACATCTAAACATTTACATCTTTACATTTACATCTTTACATCTAAACTTTTACATCTTTACATCTAAACTTTTACATCTTTACATCTAAACTTTTACATCTTTACATCTAAACTTTTACATCTTTACATCTAAACTTTTACATCTTTACATTTACACTTTTACATCTTTACATTTACACTTTTACATCTTTACATTTACATCTTTACATTTACACTTTTACATCTTTACATTTACATATTTACATTTACATCTTTACATCTTTACATTTACATCTTTACATCTAAACTTTTACATCTTTACATCTAAACATTTACATCTTTACATTTACACTTTTACATCTTTACATTTACACTTTTACATCTTTACATTTACACTTTTACATCTTTACATTTACACTTTTACATCTTTACATCTAAACTTTTACATCTTTACATTTACATCTTTACATCTAAACTTTTACATCTAAACTTTTACATCTTTACATCTTTACATCTTTACATCTTTACATCTTTACATTTACATCTTTACATTTACATCTTTACATTTACATCTTTACATTTACATCTTTACATCTAAACTTTTACATCTTTACATCTTTACATCTAAACATTTACATCTTTACACATGTTCCCTAAGATGATAAGAGATATTAATAAAATGCGTCAGTGATTTTGTATTTTCCTTCAACTTCATGAAGACCCATTGGTAGTGGGAATGCGTCTGTCTTTGTTTTCCTGTTTGTCCGCCACTATGTAGACGTCAGCATGATGCTAATGACAGGCTTTCCATCTGCCAGAATAGGTTTTCTCAAAAAACTTCTCGTTTAAATGTTAACTACAAAGTAGACTATGGATATCTGGCAGAATGATATCATGATTATTTGCATCAATCCAGTGGTGATTTTGTTTGGCAAACTCTGCAATCACATGCGTGCTACAGAAGCACAGCTAACCAAGCAAGGATCTTGCTGGGCACATAAATTAAAGTTGCACTATGCAGAAATCGCTGCGCCATTTCCTGGTTGCTAAAACTCTTAATAGTTTGCCTAATTTCAGTTTGGTTTGTGACAAAATAAACTAGTATAGTGTAGAGAATCATTTTACCATCTAAACCGCTGTGAAATATATTTTCCATAACCAAAAATATTGTTGTATCACCCCCCCAAAACTACAGTAACTGTTGCCATTTTATTCCCCCACTGTACCAAATCGAACCGTGCCCCCCAAAACCACAATACATTCCAAACCGTGGGTTTGGTGAACCGTTACACCCCTACCTACTATGCAACAATTCTATTACCATTTTATTATTACGTTGTTACTAGTGTAATTACAAAACTCTTTGGGCACTCTAGTGCCTACTTACCCGAGTCGCCTCCATCACCTAAGCCGCCCGCTATCGTGCTGTAACACAGGTGGTGTCAGTGGACTTGGAGCCTATATTGACTGTGGGCACAGAACCCCTTTTTTACTGGCCTCAGATTCATGTTGAACCCAGTCTTCCACTGTCGGTAGTTATCGTAATTCTTTGGGACGAAGTGAGACTTGAAGCTGAAGGGATTTTCCCTGAGCCATTCTGCCCCAAGCGGTCCAATTTTTTCCCCAATAGACCAAACATGCCTACCGTGTACCCTGCTCTTGACGTCAAAGCCGCAATCTATGGTTGGTATGAGCTTATGATACATGTAATTCAATTTTTATAAACTTATACAATAAAGACTGTTTTTTTTTTTGATGGAATATCACCAATCTACATTATTAAATTTATGGACATATATTGTGCAACCTGCCCTTTTTTAATATAAAGTGTTATCCTGTTTTGCTATGAGGCATATTAATACGGATATGATGCTGCTTAATCAACATGATGATCCTAAAGATGTCAGTGACGGCTCCATTTCCTCCATTTTGGACGTGTTCACCGATAAGTGGTTCACAAACTGATATCTTTGGAGCAATCAAATATATTTATAAAGCCCTTCTTACATCAGCTGATATCTCAAAGTGCTGTACAGAAACCCAGCCTAAAACCCCCAAACAGCAAGCAATGCAGGTGTAGAAGCACGGTGGCTAGGGAAAAACTCCCTAGAAAGGCCAAAACCTAGGAAGAAACCGAGAGAGGAACAAGGCTATGAGGGGTGGCAATGTGCCAGTGAATATTGTTAATAGCATAATTTCAATGTGATGATGATGATGATGATGATGATGACTCAAGACGAACACTGTTTCTTACATTAACATCTACATGCAGGTTTTCTCCAGAACATTTTGAAATCTTAATGAATTAATGCATGCAGTTTTATGAACATAACGTTTATTTTTTTATCCTAACAACTGTTTGACTACTTTACAGACCCCCAAGAGATTTGGATTCGAAAGCTTGTGTGACCATTGGAGAGAAGGTACTACTTACCACTTCTTCTTCATGTTCACTGAACTGCTCAGTGTAGTTTACACTCTCAACACATTCTTACCTTTCGTCTACGTTTCGTCCCCACACGTTCCTTCGACTAAACCTTTATTTAAAACTGAAGCACAAACTTCGGGTTTAACATCTGGGTGTAGTTGTTGTAACCTTATGTATACTGTGTTTAGACGGTACGAGGTAAACGGCAAATGTTTTTCAATGAGAGCATGACTGTAAATGCCGTTGAGGCTGGCGGAGAGTTCAAATATTTCAACTTTTGCCGTCTGCCGTAGTGTTGTTTTCTACCGGATGTTGATTTGCACTGTTTGTTTACTGAAATCACCATAACAATGCATACCTTCATGACAGATAGAACAATTAGACAGATATTTCACTGGATGTGTAAATGTGACCCATTCGGTTGGCGTTTACACTCACTACCAAATATAGTGATGAGAGGATGCCCAGTGGCCGGCAGTGGGAGAAGATGGATTTGTTGGATTTTGGCCAACATTCTGCACATTTTCTCATTTGATGAAACATTTTGGTATCCATACTGTTTTCTGTTTCTAAAAACTATAATAATTGTATCAAACAGAGTGGACTGTGTTTTGTATATTTAACGCTTTGCCAAAGTTTTAAAACAAATTGCGTTGTTTATAAGGAGTGCAATGCCGAATTTAGTTAATACACACGTGCATTTCAGAGTAGGCGGTCCCTAACGGAAATATGCAAATAAATGCTAGAACGCGCCAATAGGATCTCACTAGCTCGTGCTTGGCTCTGCCCACCTCCTTGTTTGTTCTACCCACTATGTTTCATATGCTCAGACCAGAGCCTGTCGTTTCCAATCAATCTTGGGTTAGTTATAAAAAAATCTTTGCTGTCGGGCTGGCTTGCTTTTACCGCCACCTTATTTCTTGTCCCACTATGCCGACTGGTATGACGGTTTTTGCGTCCCTCGTGCTGAACGCAGCATTAGGTTGAGTAAGATCCTCTCTGTGGTCTGCATACAGAAAGATGAAAGCTTGGCTCAATTTAAGGGTCTGTGAGCCGTATACATAACGCCCTAGCAAACATTACGACTCGGATTGAATACTTCTGATTGTAGGCAGACGGATGTGTTTAACTTCCTGACGGGCAGTAAAAATATTTATTTTAAATGTATCAAATAAGTGGACTTTTCCATTGGTAAAGATGCTGGCTTTTTCCCCCTCTTATAATTTAGCCTGAAGTCAAAGTCGGGGAAACCATTGATTTAGTTGTTGTATGAAGTGAGAAAAGGACAGAAGTTGTGTTCCCAATTTGTTTTCTTCCTTATTACGTTGTGTCACCCTTTCATGTTTGATCTGTCACAGTCGAGCGTGACACGTCTCTCTCCCCTCTCTCTGCCGGTCCTGAGCAGAACTTTGTGGTGAAGGCAGATGACCTGGAGCAGATTGGCGAGCTGGGGAGAGGGGCGTACGGCGTGGTGGACAAGATGAGGCACATGCCCAGTGGCCTGATCATGGCAGTCAAGGTATGCGAGATTTGATGCTGTAACTGGTGTTCTCTTTAAGGGGATCTAGGGCTACGTTTACACAGGCAGCCCAATTCTGATATTTTGCCTAGTTATTGACAAAAGAGCTAATATGATAGGTCAAAAGACCAATTAGTGGAAAAATATCAGAATTAGGCTGCATGTGTAAACGCGGCCTTAGTCAGGTTACTATAGCTAAGCACTTTGGCTTTATTTACACAGGCAGGCCAATTCTGGTCTTTTTCCCCACTATTTGGTCTTTTGATCAATCAGATCAACTCTTACGCCAACAATTGGGCAAGAGATCAGAATCGTGCTGCCTGTGTAAACGGCCATGGTGACAGCTGTTGATGTAATAAATAGGTTGGCTGGATGGATTTGATGTCCTTTCGCTCCCATCCTAGAGGATCCGTGCCACAGTGAACACCCAGGAACAGAAGAGACTGCTGATGGACCTGGACATCTCTATGAGGACAGTCGACTGCTTCTACACAGTCACCTTCTACGGCGCACTCTTCAGAGAGGTAGCCAGCTTCTTTATAAAAATAATTTCAAAAAAATGACAATTAAATAATAATACTTAAGTCTTGTAGTCTTTAAGTCCAAAGACTCTTTTACAATAGACAATCTTTTGGTGTAGCGTATTGTTTGTGTATTTGGATCCCCGTTAGTTGTTAGTCACAACAGCTACTCTTCTTTGGTTTCCTCTACTGCTGGTCTTGTTCATTACTATGTTTAACATAGGCTTCCTACAGTGTCATTCCAGAGATGTCGGAGGACAGAGCCTTGTAAAGACGCTGTCAAACATATTGGTACCCTTACACTTTACAGTGGAGTGCAACAGTTTTTATATTTTCAAAACTAGTTGGTTATTTTTTACCCAGTGGTTATTTTTTACCCAGTAGGCACCTGCAACTTACAAAGAGTAGGATAAATGATACTTTCCAAGAATCACTTGCCTTCCACCAAATTTAATTTGAATTTTGAATAGTTTAGTCCAGGCCATTTTTTGACTTAACTGAAATTAAGGTTTTGCACTTTTGATCAGTTGTATATCAAACAAAATGTGAACACCGTAAAATGTCAACTTATTTTAGAAGTAATTGTGAGTCATGCACGGGTGCCTATATATTTGCCTGTATCTGTATATTCAGATAAACAGTTATTTAGCAACTAACTTAGTCCTCTTCATTTCTACACTATATACAAAAATATGTGGACACCCATTCAAATGAGTGGATTTGGCAATTTCAGCCACACCTGTTGCTGACCGGTGTATACAATCAAGCACATTAGCCATGCGATCTCCATAGACAAACATTGGAAGTAGAACAGCCTGTACTGAAGAGCTCATTGACTTTCAACGTGGCACCGTCATAGGATGCCACCTTTAAAACAAGTCAGTTCGTCATATTTCTGCCCTGCTAGAGCTGCCCCGGTCAACTGTAAGTGCTGTTATTGTGAAGTGGAAACGTCTAGGAGCAACAACGTCTCGCCTGCGAAGTGGTAGGCCACACAAGCTCACAGAACGGGGTCGCTTGCAACACTCACTACCGAGTTCCAAACTACCTCTGGAAGCAACACCCGCACAATAACTGTTCGTCGAGAGCTTCATGAAATGGGTTTCCATGGCAGAGCAGCCACACACAAACCTAAGATCACCACGTGCGATGCCAAACATTGGCTGTAGTGGCGTAAAGCTCGCCGCCATTGGACTCTGGAGCAGTGGAAATACGTTCTTTGGTGTGATGAATCACGCTTCACTATCTGGCAGTCCAACAGACGAATCTGGGTTTGGTGGAAGCATTCTTCTGGCAATCTGCCCCAATGCTTATGTAAAGTTTGGTGGAGGAGAAATAATGGTCTGGGACTGTTTTTCATGGTTTGGGCCCCTTAGTTCCAGTGAAGGGAAATCTTAACGCTATAGCATACAATGACATTCTACACGATTCTGTTCTTCCAACTTTGTGGCAACAGTTTGGGGAAGGCCCTTTCCTGTTTCAGCATGACAATGCCCCCATGCACAAAGTGAGGTCCATACTGAAATGGGTTGTCGAGATCGGTGTGGAAGAACTTGACTGGCCTGCACAGAGCCCTGACCTCAACCCCACCGAACATCTTTGGGATGAATTGGAACGCCGACTGCAAGCCAGGCCTAATCGCCCAACATCAGTCCCCGACCTCAATATTGCTCTTGTGGCTGAATGGGAGCAAGTTCCCTCAGCAATGTTCCAACATCTAGTGGAAAGCCTTCCCAGAAGAGTGGAGGCTGTCATAGCAGCAAAGTGGGGACCAACTCCATATTAATGCCCATGATTTTGGAATGAAATGTTCAACTAGCGGGTGTCCACATACTTTTGGTCATGTAGAACATAAGACTTTCTGATTTACACACAACATTGTACTGTAGGACTGGGCTGCCATCCAGACAGGTACCATGACCCCTTTTTCCTCATGTAGAGATGTCAGATGATAGAGCGGTGTATGTTGTAGTCAAGATAAACAAATAAAGAATTCCCAATATTGCCGGATGTAGTTACCTACCACTTGAAGAGAAGAGAGCGTTCCACAGGATATCCATCTGCAGCGGAGCACATTGGAAAAAGCTCCTTCCTGTTACCCAATCTGTGTGTCTGGAATGTGGTTCTGTTTTTCCAATCCTTCCCTCTACCGCTCTCTCCATAGCCCCCTTTTTCCGTTCCCACTACCCCTCTCTCCATCCCAGTATCTCCCCCCACCTCCTTAACCCTTAAACTCTCACCCCAATCTGACCTTCTCATGTTGTACCTGTGTTCCCAGGGTGATGTGTGGATCTGTATGGAGCTGATGGACACCTCTCTGGATAAGTTCTATAAGCAGGTGATAGAAAAAGGCATGACCATCCCTGAAGATATCCTGGGAAAGATGGCCGTCTCGGTGAGTAGGACCACTTCTTTACTTCCTTTCCTCATGTAAATAGGACTAACTATGTCACATCATTCAGCCTAGAGACCAAGCGGAATATTACATGTGTTATGTAGGACTGGGTTTCCGTTAGCCGGTAATTGCCTGCTTTGGGACGATTTTTTTTAATAAATGAAAAGCTGATCAATAAAATTGTACCCGGCCAAATTGTCCAGGGGTGTCCAGCTGCTGAGGAGAGGGAGAACGCGAGAGATGAGCCTTGGCCTAGGCTACTGTTGATCGTGAAGATGGAGGCCTTTTTTAATTTGAAGTATATGAAGTATTAAAATAAAAGTTAGCATATGCTTACAGTGAAAAGCCTACAAGACAGGGCTCAAGACTGACCATTTTAGTCGCAATTTGCGACCCTTTGACTTGGCTGTGCAAGTCAAATAAAAATGTGTCGCGTCGGTGTGGGCTGCACATTCATTCACCGCACTAAAAATGTCTTTTTTTTTGTCGGAGGCTCAAACCATGATTTGGTCAAACAGTAAAGTATCCTCATGTAATAGAAGTGTCTGCCTGCATGCCCCTGTACCTGTTTCGGTGGCGCCTGCTGCTGTGTTGAGCAGCCACTCGCTATCTCTTTTCACAGGGGATAAAAAATTATCCCGGAGGAAGAAAAGTGTTCTGATTTTATAACATTTTAAAATCCAATTGCTGGGGGGGAAAACGCTATCATGTTGTCACAGATGGGGAGAGGATATTCTCAGCTTTCTGTAGGTCCATTTTCATTAACCTATTGGATACGGGGGTCACTAGCCTTAAGGTAATTGCAGCAATATAGCCTGTTCAGGTTTAAACCAATTCACAAGTCTGTTTCATTCTGTTGATGCATTTTCTGTGGACAAATTAAGTTCCAACTGTAATGTTATGTTTGACACAGTATAATATCCTACTCATTTTCCCTATAAACAATAGCTTGACTTACTTTTGATATTATCCTAATAAAATTAAGAAGCGTTTGAAGGTTTGGTGTGGCTATTAGCCTATTATACTGCAGGCCTGTGATACAAAGGCAATGCGCACCGGCCCGCCAACTGACAGGTGAACTTGAGGAAGAATGTTTTAGGCCTACTGGATTTACTCCTATAATCCAACAATATAATGCTCATCTTTATAAAAATATTCTAATTGAAAATTAATGAATTAGCCTCCTGTAAACTTACACAAGTAAGTATTCACCTCACTTGGACTTTTCCACATTTTGTTGTGTAAATTAAATGTTAAAAATACCAATTAAATCCATTTCAATTCCAGGTTTTAACACAATATATACTTAAAACCTTGGAGGTGCAACTATTTTTGACACAAAAGTGAAAAAAAAAAAAGTGTTGGTTGCATTAGTGCCCAATACTTGGTAGAAGCACCTTTGGCAGCAATTACAGCGGTAAGTCTATCAGCTTTGCACATCTGGATACTGCAATATTTGGTCCATTCTTAACAAAATTGCTCAAGCTCGGTCTAGTTGGATGGGCACTGTTGGTGAACAGCAATTTGTCAGATTCTCAATTGGATTGAGGTTTGGGCATTGACTGAGATATTCAAAGACATTCAGGTTGTTGTTTTTAAAATACTCCAGTGTAGCTTTGGCTGTGTGTTTAGGGTCATTGTCCTGCTAGAAGGTGAACCTCCGCCCCAGTCGCAGGTCTCTTGCTGGACGGGGAACCTCCGTCGCAGGTCTCTTGCTGGGTGGTGAACCTCCGCCCCAGTCGCAGGCCTCTTGCAGACTGAAACAGGTTTTCCTCTAGAATTACCCTGGATTTGGCTCCATCCATCTTGCCCTCAAACCTGATCAGTTTCCCAGTCCCTGCTGATGAAAAGCATCCCCATAACATGATGCTGCCACCACGCTTCACCATGGGGATGGTGTTCTCAGGGCGATAAGCAGTCTTGGCTTTGACCAGAGAACTTTTTTCCACGTTTGCTGTCTCCCACATGTCTTTTGTCAAAAATATTTTTTTACAGCAATGGCTTTATTCTCACCACTCTTCCAAAAAGCCCAGGTAATAGTTGTCCCATGTACAGTTTTTCACATCTCAGCTGTGGATCTCTCCAGCTCCTTCAGAGTTACCATTGGCCTCTTGGTTGTTTCTCTGACTAATGCCCTCCTTACCCGGTCACTGAGTTTTGGTGCAGGGCCTTCGATAGGCAGAGTCGCGGTTGTGCCATATTCTTTCCATTTTTTAAATAGAGGATTTAACGGTGTGCCGGGGGATGTTCAAAGTTTGGGATATTTCTTTTTTTTTGAACCCGACCCTGATTGGTACTTCTCCAGAACTTCTGACTTGTTTTGATCTTCATGCTGATTAGGTTCTCTAACAAAACAGGTGTTTTTAATGAGATCATGTGACACTAATTGCACACAGGTGGACTCCATTCAATAATTATTTGACTTCTGAAGGCAATTGGTTGCACCAGAGCTTAGGGGGTGAATACTTATTAAGCAATCAAGACTTGGTTAAGTAGGTGAACACTTATGCAGACACAGAAATGAATGTTGGCGTCGTGGCATAGCGCTCTCCCTGTCTGGGGTAGGCCTAAGCTTTTTATATATACAGTACCAGTCAAAAGTTTGGACACCTACTCAAGCAAGGGTTTTTATTTTTTACTATTTTCTACATTGTAAAATAATAGTGAAGACATCAACTATGTAGTAACAGTGTTCATCAAAATATTTGATATTTTTCAAAGTTGCCACACTTTGCCTTGATGACAGTTCTACATTTTCTAAACCAGTGTCACCGGAAATGCTTTTTCAACAGTCTTGAAGGAGTGCACTTGTTGGCTGCTTTTCCTTCACTCTGCGATTCAACTCATCCCAAACCATCTCAATTTGGTTGAGGTCAGGTGATTGTGGAGGCCAGGTCATCTGATGCAGCACTCCATCACTCTCCTTCTTGGTCAAGTAGCCCCTTTACAGCCTGGAGGTGTGTTGGGTCATTGTCCTGTTGAAAAACAAATGATAGTCCCTCTAACACGGAACCCAAACCGGCTGTGCGCGTGCGCCATTGTGCATAAATGTATTTTGTCTCCCACCACCAAACGCGATCACGACATGCAGGTTAAAATATCAAAACAAAATCGGAACCAATTATATTAATTTGGGGACAGGTTAAAAAGCATTGCACATTTATGGCAATTTAGCTAGCTAGGTAGCTTGCACTTGCTAGCTAATTTGTCCTTCTTAGCTAGCTTGCTGTTGCTAGCTAATTTGTCCTGGGATATAAACAGAGTTATTTTACTTGAAATGCAGAAGGTCCTCTACGCCGCCAATTAATCCACACAAAACGGTCAACCAAATAATTTCTAGTCATCTCTCCTCCTTCCAGGCCTTTTCTTCTCTTGACTTTATATTGCGATTGGCAACTTTCATAAATTAAGTGCATTACCGCCACTGACTTTGTTCATCTTTCAGTCACCCACGTGGGTATAACCAATGAGATGGCACGTGGGTACCTGCTTCTATAAACCAATGAGGAGATGGGAGAGGCAGGACTCGCAGAGCAATCTGCGTCAGAAATATAACTGACTTCTATTTTAGCCCTTGGCAACGCAGACGTCGTTGGCGCGCGCAATAATTGAATAACAGATTTCTGAATTTATTTTGCAGCGCTCGCGCATGCGACGCGAGCTATGTTGTCAACCTGTAAGCCCAAACCAGATGGGATGGCGTATCGCTGCAAAATGCTGTGGTATCCATGCTGGTTAAGTGTGCCTTGAATTCTAAATAAAGCAGACGGTTTGGGTGTACTATGCTGGTAACACTATCACACCTCCTCCATAATTCACAGTGGGAGCCACACATGCAGATATCATCCGTTCACCTACTCTGCGTCTCAAAGACACGGCGGTTGGAGCCAAAAATCTCAAATTTGGTCTCAACAGACCAAAGGACAGATTTCCACAGATCTAATGTCCATTGTACACGTTTCTTGGCCCATGCAAGTCTCTTATCTGTTACGTACCCCTCGTGGAGGAGGGAACGCAACATCCTGCTACAGCTCAACTCCCGAGGAGGGGGGGGGGGAAAAGTATGATCGTAAGTGTGGGGAAGGACAACAGAGGCAGAGAAAAATACAGTTTACAGGGAATTTATTATTCCTTAACATAGTAATGTGGGGAAAGGGGGCTGGATGGAACCAAAGCAAAATAAGTAAAAAAGTTAGTCCCCCCCCTCCTACCTTACCTGCCTTCCCACTTAACCTTTAGCACCAACTGGCGCGCTAACCAAAATACAGGGTGGTCCGCCCAGGTCTTACCTAGTGTGCATAGACAGATTCAATACTACGGGTTATGTATTCCCGCAGGCCTCTTGCCTAAACACTCCCAAGGTGCGTCCCCCCCCCCCCCCCCCCCGGGAACAAATGAAACAGAATAATTACCAATACTTTAAGTGAACAATTTCAACAACCAAAAACACTAAGTCATATTGTCATACACATCCCTCTGATGGAGCGGCTACTAAATAATATCAACAAAACTTGTACTGATCAACAACCAACATAGGACATAAGAAGAAGCTCTTTTCTCTGACGAAGGAACACTGGCTTTTATCAAGCTGGAGAAGGAGTTGGTAATTTAAGAGACAGCTGTTTCCCCTGACGAGAGGGAGGGGTCAGAGCTCCAATTAGCGATGGGGCCGACCAATCAGCTGCTTTAGGATTCCAGGAAGCCATTTCCTGAAATACACACACATACAAACCCACAACACAGAAACTGGGGAGCGTAACAGTGTCCTTTAGTAGTGGTTTCTTTGCAGAATTTCAACCATGAAGGACTGATTCATGCAGTCTCCTTTGAACAGTTGATGTTGAGATGTATCTCTTACTTGAACTCTGTGAAGCATTTATTTGGGCTGCAATTTCTGAGGCTGGTAACTCTAATGATCTCATCCTCTGCAGCAGAGGTAACTCTGGGTCTTCCTTTCCTGTGGCGGTCCTCATGAGAGCCAGTTTCATCATAGTGCTTGATGGTTTTTTGCACTTGAAACTTTAAAAGTTCTTTACATTTTCCGCATTGACTGACCTTCATGTCTTAAAGTAATGATAGACTGTCGCTTCTTTTTGCTTATTTGAGCTGTTTTGCTATAATATGGACTTGGTCTTTTACCAAATACGGCTGGCTATCTTCTGTATACCACCCCTACCTTGTCACAACACAACTGATTTGCTCAAACGCGTTAAGAAGTAAAGGAATTCCACATATGAACTTTTAACAAGGCACACCTGTTAATTGAAATGAATTCCAGGTGACTACCTCAAGAAGCTGGTTGAGAGAATGCCAAGTGTGAAAAGCTGTCAAGGCAAAGGGTGACTACTTTGAAGAATCTTAAATATAAAAAAAATATTACTACCTGATTCTGTGTGTTATTTCATAGTTTTGATGTCTTCTATTATTCTACAATGTAGAAAGTAGTAAAATAAAGAAAAACCCTTGAATGAGTAGGTGTGTCCAAATTTGTCTGGTACTGTATATATTTTTATATTAATATAATACATTGGAGGCCTATGTCAAATATTGACTGGCTCTCATCAAGCTGCCCACTCAAGAAAAAACTTCAAACTGTAACCAGTGCCTGCAACCTGGTTCAGGTGGTCAGCCAACCTACCAGGATATTTACAAACAGCACAGGAATGAAATCATCAACATGTAGTGATCACATCTTTACTGCAGACATTTGCTTTAAAGCAGTATCCAAATCCATAGGATATAGTGATCACAATATAATAGCCATATCTAGGAAAATCAAAGTTCCAGAGGCTGGGGCTAATATAGTGTATAAGAGGTCAGACAAGAGGTTTTGTAGTGATTCATATGTTGATGATGTAAAGAATATTTGCTGGTCTGTGGTGTGTAATGAGGAGCAATCAGACGCTGCACTTGACAAATTTATGAAATTGCTTATTCCAGTTACTAATAATCACGCACCAATTAAGAAAATGACTGTAAAAACTGTTCAATCCCCTTGGATTGATTAAGGAATTAAAACATTTTATGGTTGAGAGGGATGGGGTAAAAAGTATGGCAAATAAGTCTGGTAGCCCAACTGGCAAACGTACTGCAAATTAAGAAATCATGTGACTAAGCTAAATAAAAGATAAACTATACTATGAAACAAAGATAAATAATATAAAGACTGATAGTAAAAAGCTTTGGAGCACCTTAAATTAAATACTGGGGATAAAAGCCAACTCGGTGCCATCATTCATTGAATCAGATGGCTCATTTATCACAAAGCCCACTAATATTGCCAGCTACTTTTAATGTCTTTTTCATTGGCAAGATAAGCAAACTTAGGGATGACATGCCAACAACAGACGCTGACACTACACATCCAAGTATATCTGACCAAATGATGGAAGACAAGAATTGTACTTTTGAATTCCGTAAAGTCAGTGTGGAAAAGGTGATTTTTCTTTTGCTGTCTATCAACAATAAGCCACCGGGGTCTGACAATCTGGATGGAAAATTACAGAGGATCATAGCAGACGATATTGCCACTCCTATTTGCTACATCTTCAATTTAAGCCTACGAGAAAGTGTGGAAGGAAGCCAAAGGAAGGAAGCCAAAGTCCGCTATCCAAGAATAGTAAAGCCCCCTTTACTGGCTCAAATGGCCGACCAATCAGCCTTTTACCAACCCTTAGTAAACTTCTGGAAAATATTAGCACGTCACTTACTCAAAGGACTGATGATTGGCTGAGAGAAATTGACTATACAAAGATTGTGGGGGCTGTCTTGTTAGACTTCATTGCAGCTTTTGACATTATCGATCATAGTCTGCTGCTGGAAAAATGTATGTGTTATGGCTTTACACCCCCTGCTATAATATGGATAAAGAGTTACTTGTCTAACAGAACACAGAGGGTGTTCTTTAATGGAAGCCTCTGAAACATAATCCAGGTCAAAGCAGGAATTCCCCAGGGTAGCTGTTTAGGCCCCTTGCTTTTCTCAGTTTTTACTAACAACATGCCACTGGCTTTGAGTAAGGCCAGTGTGTCTATGTATGCGGATGACTCAACACTATACACGTCAGCTACTACAGCAACTGAAATGACTGCAACACTTAACAAAGAGCTGCTGTTAGTTTCAGAATGGGTAGCAGGGAATAGCAAGGAATAAGTTAGTCCTAAATATTTCCAAAACTAAAAGCATTGTATTTGGTACAAATCATTCTCTAAACCCTAAACCTCACCTGCATCTTGTAGTGAATAATGTGCAAATTGAGCAAGTTGAGGTGACTAAACTGCTTGGAGTAACCCTGGATTGTAAACTGTCATGGTCAAAACATATTGATACAACAGTAGCTAACATGGGGAGAAGTCTGTCCATAATAAAGCGTTGCTCTGCCTTCTTAATAACACTATCAACAAGGCAGGTCCTACAGCCCCTGGTTTTGTCGCACCTGGACTACTGTTCAGTCGTGTGGTCAGGTGCCACAAAGAGGGAAAGTTGCAGTTGGCTCAGAACAGGGCAGCTCGGCTGGTCCTTAAAAGTACACAGAGAGCGAACATTAATGACATGCATGTGATTCTCTCATGGCTCAAAGTGGAAAAGAGATTGACTTCCTCATTACTTGTTTTTGTAAGAGGTGTTGACAAGCTGAAGGTACCGAGCTGTCTGTTTTTAAAATACTAGATGACACCCATGCATACCCCACAAGACATGCCACAAGAGGTCTCTTCACAGTCCCCAAGTCCAGATCAGACTATGGGAGGTGCACAGTACTACGTAGAACCATGACTACATGGAACTCCATTCCACATCAGGTAACTGATGCAAGCAGTAGAATCAGATTTAAAAAGCAGGTAAAAATACACCTTATGGAACAGCGGGGACTGTGAAGTAGCACAGACGCATGCACACACACACACATGATAACATACACACTATACACACACGTACACATGGATTTTGCATTGTAGATATGTGGTAGGAAGTATGGGCCTGAGGGCACACACTTAGTGTGTTGTGAATTCTGTAATGAATGTATTGTAATGTTTTTAAAATTATATAACTGCCTTAATTTGCACGAACCCAAGTAAGAGTAGCTGCTGCATTGGAGGCAGCTAATGGGGATCCATAATAAATACAAATAGGCCTATGCATGCAATGCCCTGATGCATTTAGTGATCAAATCTCCGACAATAGGCTATAAAGTTTTGCATATGCTACAGATGAAAACACAAGGAATAGTGTTTTTGTAATTCGATATAGGCTGTTTGCACGGACACATAAATGGGCTCATTTGGCCAATATCCCTTGTTTATTGATGGTGGTGGTTTTTGTTGGTGAACGGCCTAATGGGTTACTTACCCAGTGCATATGGATGACCGGTAAATTTCTCAAATGTCCGATAAATTGAAAAATCTTCCTGTCACTTGTCTGACGCCAAATTTTCCTAACAGAAACCCTGGTGTAGGAAAAGTATTCTTGCTTTCAGAAAGTATTCACACCCCTTGACTTTTTCCACATTTTGTTGTTACAGCCTGAATTTAAAATGGATTAATTTAAAAAATAAAATAGAAAAAATGTCACTGACCTAAACATAATACCCCATAATGTCAATGTGTAATTATGTTTTTCATAATTTTTACAAATGACAAGCTGAAATGTCTTCAGTCAATAAGTATTCAACCTCTTTGTAATGGCAAACCTAAATAAGTTCAGGAGTAAAAATGTGCTTAACAAGTCACAGTGCACATTAATCAACGTTTCAGTAAAAGTGACGGTTTTAGCCAGCCGGCTAATTTTCAACCGCAGTCCCTGTGCAGGTTATTAAAAACAATAATAATGTTCAATAATAGTGTTAATGTGAGTTTTGAATGACCAACTCTGTACCCCCATACACAATTCTATGTATGGCCCTTTGTCATTGTGTAGGCCCTCTATGTAGGCCCTAATCAATGGATTTCACATGAGTGGGAATACAGATATACATATGTTCGTGACAGATAACTTAAAAAAAAGAAAAAAAGTTTGGCCGTGAATCAGAAAACTAGTCGGCATCGGGTGTGACCATCATTTGCCTCATGCAGCGCGACACATCTCCTTCACATAGAGTTGATCAGGCTGTTTATTGTGGCCTGTGGAATGTTGTCCCACTCCTTTTCAATGACTGTGCGAAGTTACTGGACATTGGAGGTAACTGGAACACGCTATCGTACACGTCTATCCAGAGCATCCCAAACATGCTCAATGGGTGACATGTCTGGTGCGTATGCAGGCCATGGAAGAACTGGGACATTTTCAGCTTCCAGGAATTGGTCCTTGCGACATGGGGCCGTGCATTATCATGCAGAAACATGAGGTGATGAATGGCACGACAATCTCATTTAAAATGTCCCATCACTGAAATGCAATTGTGTTCGTTGTCCTTACCTTATTCCTGCCCATACCATAACCCCACCACTACTATGGAGCCCTCTGTTCACAACGTTGACATCAGTATACCGCTCACCCACACAACATCTTCCCGGTACAGTTGAAACCGGGATTCATCCGTGAAGAGCACACATCTCCAGCGAAGGTGAGCATTTGCCCACTGAAGTTGGTTACGACACCGAACAGCAGTCAGATCAAGATACTGGTGAGGACGACAAGCATGCAGATGAGCTTCCCTGAGACGGTTTCTGACAGTTTGTGCAGAACTTCTTTGGTTGTGCAAACCCACAGTTTCATCAGCTGTCCGGGTGGCTGGTCTCAGACGATCCTGCAGGTGAAGAAGACTGATGTGGAGGTCCTGGACTGGTGTGGTTGCACATGGTCTGTGGTTGTGAGGCCGGTTGGATGTACTGTCAAATTCTCTACAATGACATTGGAGGGGGCTTATGGTAGTGAAATGAACATTAAATTATCTGGCAACAGCTCTGGTGGACATTCCTGCAGTCAGCATGCCAATTGCACATTCCCTCAACTTGAGACATCTGTGGCATTGTGTTGTTTGACAAAACTGCACATTTTAGTGGCCTTTTGTTGTCCCTAGGACAAGGTAAACCTGTGTAATGATCATGCTGTTTATTCAGCTTCTTGATATGCCACACCTGTCAGGTGGATGGATTATCTTGACAAAGGAGAAATGCTCACCAACAGGGATGTAAAACAATTTTGTGCACAACATTTGAGAGAAATAAGCTTTTTGTGCGTATGAAAATGTTCTGGGATCTTATATTTCAGCTCATGAAACATGGGACCAACACTTTACATGTTGTTTCTATTTTTGTTCAGTATAGAAACATGTTGCCAGTCTCTTGACCAAGAGGCTATTACTGTACAAAATGACTGAATTCATGCCAGATGTTTAATATACTAAGAATTAAATAAATACCATATGCAAACCAATGGGTATGTCTGGGAAGTTAGACCTGCATTCCCCATGTTGATATCCTTCTCCAGCTGCTGATGTTCTGTTCTAATGTTCCAACCTTGTGTTCTGTTGTAATGTTCCAACCTTGTGTTCTGTTGTAATGTTCCCACCTCGTGTTCTGTTGTAATGTTCCCACCTCGTGTTCTGTTGTAATGTTCCCACCTCGTGTTCTGTTGTAATGTTCCCACCTTGTGTTCTGTTGTAATGTTCCAACCTTGTGTTCTGTTGTAATGTTCCAACCTTGTGTTCTGTTGTAATGTTCCAACCTTGTGTTCTGTTGTAATGTTCCAACCTTGTGTTCTGTTTGTAATGTTCCAACCTTGTGTTCTGTTGTAATGTTCCAACCTTGTGTTCTGTTGTAATGTTCCAACCTTGTGTTCTGTTGTAATGTTCCAACCTTGTGTTCTGTTGTAATGTTCCAACCTTGTGTTCTGTTCTAATGTTCCAACCTTGTGTTCTGTTTGTAATGTTCCAACCTTGTGTTCTGTTTGTAATGTTCCAACCTTGTGTTCTGTTTGTAATGTTCCAACCTTGTGTTCTGTTTGTAATGTTCCAACCTTGTGTTCTGTTTGTAATGTTCCAACCTTGTGTTCTGTTGTAATGTTCCAACCTTGTGTTCTGTTTGTAATGTTCCAACCTTGTGTTCTGTTGTAATTTTCCAACCTTGTGTTCTGTTGTAATGTTCCAACCTTGTGTTCTGTTGTAATTTTCCAACCTTGTGTTCTGTTGTAATGTTCCAACCTTGTGTTCTGTTGTAATGTTCCAACCTTGTGTTCTGTTGTAATGTTCCAACCTTGTGTTCTGTTGTAATGTTCCCACCTTGTGTTCTGTTGTAATGTTCCAACCTTGTGTTCTGTTGTAATGTTCCAACCTTGTGTTCTGTTGTAATGTTCCAACCTTGTGTTCTGTTGTAATGTTCCAACCTTGTGTTCTGTTCTAATGTTCCAACCTTGTGTTCTGTTGTAATGTTCCAACCTTGTGTTCTGTTTGTAATGTTCCAACCTTGTGTTCTGTTTGTAATGTTCCAACCTTGTGTTCTGTTTGTAATGTTCCAACCTTGTGTTCTGTTTGTAATGTTCCAACCTTGTGTTCTGTTGTAATGTTCCAACCTTGTGTTCTGTTTGTAATGTTCCAACCTTGTGTTCTGTTTGTAATGTTCCAACCTTGTGTTCTGTTTGTAATGTTCCAACCTTGTGTTCTGTTGTAATGTTCCAACCTTGTGTTCTGTTGTAATGTTCCAACCTTGTGTTCTGTTGTAATGTTCCAACCTTGTGTTCTGTTGTAATGTTCCAACCTTGTGTTCTGTTGTAATGTTCCAACCTTGTGTTCTGTTGTAATGTTCCAACCTTGTGTTCTGTTGTAATGTTCCCACCTTGTGTTCTGTTGTAATGTTCCCACCTTGTGTTCTGTTGTAATGTTCCCACCTTGTGTTCTGTTCTAATGTTCCAACCTTCCTCGTTACAGACAGTGAAGGCTCTGGAACATCTGCACAGCAATCTGTCAGTCATCCACCGAGGTAAGAACAAGCACAGAGTTAAATAGAACGTTTAAATATGGTATGTTATGTATATCTCTCTCTTGGGTACACTTTAAAACAGTTTTCACTAGTGTCCATCTTTTTAAATCTGGAAGCTTTAGCGGGGAACCTGCCACATCCGTTTGCGATGTTACAAAAACAACGATGTTACTTGAAACAACATTTTACATAGCAGTTTTACAGATGTGTTTTGTGGGCTGTGTTGAGCGAGACAGATACACTGCTTCATAGTTATGTTGTTGAGGCTAAGGAAATCACTTTAAAATATGTTATACAGTAGGTCTGTTTTGGACTGACTCCAAAATCAGTGATTTCTCTTTCACTTCCATCTCACGCCACTCTTCTATTTCTCTGTTTTGTTTCCTCCATCACTCACTCACTCACTCACTCACTCACTCACTCACTCACTCACTCACTCACTCACTCACTCTCCCCTCAGATGTGAAGCCATCCAACATATTGATCAACACCCAAGGGCAGGTGAAGATGTGTGACTTTGGGATCAGTGGTTACTTGGTGGACTCTGTGGCCAAGACCATGGACGCAGGCTGCAAGCCCTACATGGCGGTGAGCGGTTGTGTGGGGGTGGGTGGTTGTGGGTGAGCGGTTGTGTGGGGGTGGGTGGATGTGTAGTAGAGGTTTCTGGGATTTAAAAGAGACAAAATAAGTCTATCGGTCAAATCTACTCAATAAAAATCAAACAGTGGAGTTGTGCTTAAGCTGGCTCAGTGAATAACTGTTTCAGAAGGGAGATATGATACATGAAGTACCTCATACCCCGGCACATCGATCTGGTGCTTCCTGTATATAGCTGCACATCGATCTGGTACTTCCTGTATATAGCTGCACATCGATCTGGTGCTTCCTGTATATAGATGCACATCGATCTGGTACTTCCTGTATATAGATGCACATCGATCTGGTACTTCCTGTATATAGATGCACATCGATCTGGTACTTCCTGTATATAGATGCACATCGATCTGGTACTTCCTGTATATAGATGCACATTGATCTGGTACTTCCTGTATATAGATGCACATCGATCTGGTACTTCCTGTATATAGCTGCACATCGATCTGGTACTTCCTGTATATAGCTGCACATCGATCTGGTGCTTCCTGTATATAGCTGCACATCGATCTGGTGCTCCCTGTATATAGCTGCACATCGATCTGGTGCTCCCTGTATATAGCTGCACATCGATCTGGTACTTCCTGTATATAGCTGCACATTGTTCTGGTACTCCCTGTATATAGCTGCACATCGATCTGGTGCTCCCTGTATATAGCTGCACATCGATCTGGTACTTCCTGTATATAGATGCACATCGATCTGGTACTTCCTGTATATAGATGCACATCGATCTGGTACTTCCTGTATATAGCTGCACATCGATCTGGTACTTCCTGTATATAGCTGCACATCGATCTGGTACTTCCTGTATATAGCTGCACATTGATCTGGTACTTCCTGTATATAGCTGCACATCGATCTGGTGCTCCCTGTGTATAGCTGCACATCGATCTGGTACTTCCTGTATATAGATGCACATCGATCTGGTGCTCCCTGTATATAGCTGCACATTGATCTGGTGCTCCCTGTATATAGCTGCACATCGATCTGGTACTTCCTGTATATAGCTGCACATCGATCTGGTGCTCCCTGTATATAGCTGCACATCGATCTGGTGCTCCCTGTATATAGCTGCACATCGATCTGGTATTCCCTGTATATAGCTGCACATCGATCTGGTACTTCCTGTATATAGCTGCACATCGATCTGGTGCTCCCTGTATATAGCTGCACATCGATCTGGTATTCCCTGTATATAGCTGCACATCGATCTGGTGCTCCATGTATATAGCTGCACATCGATCTGGTGCTTCCTGTATATAGCTGCACATCGATCTGGTACTCCCTGTATATAGATGCACATTGATCTGGTATTTCCTGTATATAGCTGCACATCGATCTGGTACTTCCTGTATATAGCTGCACATCGATCTGGTACTTCCTGTATATAGCTGCACATCGATCTGGTACTTCCTGTATATAGCTGCACATCGATCTGGTACTTCCTGTATATAGCTGCACATCGATCTGGTGCTCCCTGTATATAGCTGCACATTGATCTGGTATTCCCTGTATATAGCTGCACATTGATCTGGTATTCCCTGTATATAGCTCCACATTGATCTGGTATTCCCTGTATATAGCTGCACATTGATCTGGTATTCCCTGTATATAGCTGCACATTGATCTGGTGCTTCCTGTATATAGCTGCACATTGATCTGGTACTTCCTGTATATAGATGCACATTGAACTGGTACTTCCTGTATATAGATGCACATTGAACTGGTACTTCCTGTATATAGATGCACATTGATCTGGTACTTCCTGTATATAGCTGCACATTGTTCTGGTGCTTCCTGTATATAGATGCACATTGATCTGGTGCTTCCTTGATTTGGCTCTACTTCTGTTTTATTTTTTTCCTCGTGTTACTATTTGTTCATTTGTATTATAATGTTTTAACGCTGCACCGTTGGGAAGGGATCGTAAGCAAGCATTTCACGGTTAAGTCTACACCCGTTGTATTTGGCACATGTGACAAATAAAATGTTGATTTGTATTTGTTAATGTTAACTAATTCACCTATTAAGTTTGACTGAGCAGAGCTGAGTTGGCCGCTTACACCATATATGTGTTAACTTCTCTGGGATAGTTGGGACGCTAGCGTCCCAACTGACAAGCACCCCCAACCCCCCCCTCACTGATTAGCATCGCGTCACAATTAAATAGTAGCATCTAAATATGTAAATATCATTAAATCACAAGTCCAAGACACCTAATGAAAGATACAGATCTTGTGAATAAAGCCACCATTTCAGATTTTTAAAATGTTTTACAGGGAAGACACAATATGTAAATCTATTAGCTAAACACGTTAGCAAAAGACACCATTTTTCTTTGTCCACCATTTTTTCTCAACACCAGTAGCTATCACCAATTCGGCTAAACTAAGATATTGATAGCCACTAACCAAGAAAAAACCTCATCAGATGACAGTCTGATAACATATTTATTGTATAGGATAGGTTTTGTTAGAAAAATGTGCATATTTCAGGTATAAATCATAGTTTGCCATTGCAGCCACCATCACAAATCTCACCAAAGCGACTAGAATTACTACAGAGAGCAACGTGTTTTACCAATTTACTCATCATAAAACATTTCTTAAAAATACACAGCACATAGCAATGGAAAGACACAGATCTTGTGAATTCAGACAATATTTCAGATGTTCTAAGTGTTTTACAGCGAAAACACAATAAATCGTTATATTAGCATACCACATATGCAAACGTTACCCGACCATTGATTCAAGCCAAAGAGAGCGATATCGTTATCATCGCCAAAATATATTAATTTTTTCACTAACCTTCTCAGAATTCTTCCGATGACACTCCTGTAACATCATATTACAACATACATATAGAGTTTGTTCGAAAATGTGCATATTTAGCCATAAAAAACCGTGGTTATACAATGACAATACTAGCAAAACTAGCCTGAAAATGTCGGTCGCCATCTTTCACAGTGATCTTGTCTCATGGATATCTATTCATAAACTTGACTAAAAAAATATAAGTTGGACAGCTATCGAAAGACAAATTAGTTCTTAATGCAATCGCTGAATTACATTTCTAAAATTATCCTTACTGTGCAATACAGGGTTCGCCAAGCGAAGCTATACAAAACAAAATGGCGGCATAAGCGTTTAACATTTTTCGACAGAAACACGATTTATCATCATAAATTGTTCTTACTATGAGCTGTTCTTCCATCAGAATCTTGGGCAATGAATCCTTTCTTGGGTCTAATCGTCTTTTGGTCGAAAGCTGTCCTCTTGCCATGTGGAAATGCCCACTAACGTTCGGCATGAACTGGAAACGTGCCCAGCGGTTCAAAGTGTCTCAGAAAGCAATGCCTCAAAATCGCACTAAACGGATATAAATTGCTATAAAACGGTTTAAATTAACTACCTTATGATGTTTCTAACACCTATAACGAGTAAAAACATGACCGGCGCTATATTACTGGCTAAACCAAGGCTTGGAAAAAGGCCAGTCAGATGTCCTTCTTGCGTTGAGCGCAGAGTCCAAAAGAACGCTACTTCCGGTATTTGGTGATGTATAGAGGCCATGATTGCGCAATCGACTCCATTCAAATTGTCACCACTTACTGACATCTAGAGGAAGGCGTGGGCAGTGTTTGTATCCTCATAGGATTTACAATGGCTTTAAAACTGATCTGGAACCAGAGGCCAAGAGTTCTGAAAACTCACTCACTGGGAGGAAAAGTGCTGTAGAATGAGTTCTGTTCCACTCAGAGACATAATTCAAACGGCTATAGAAACTAGAGAGTGTTTTCTATCCAATAATAACAATAATATGCATATTGTACGAGCAAGAATTGAGTACTAGGCAGTTTAATCTGTAGAGCAAATTATGCTAATGCGAAACAGCACCCCCTATATCCCCAAGAAGTTAAGTGATGCAGGTCTGTTATGTCAATAGTCATGCATTTAAAGGGTAGAGCGCATGAGTTTTCACTCACCGATGTGAAAACACAGACTTAGTAACTTAGTTCTAGTCATGATCTGGTTGCCTATAAGTACAAAGATAGTTATGTTTTTGGGTTATTACATATTTATTCACTTATTTCTGGATATTTTCTAAGCTACCCACAATGCCCTATTTCTCAACGTTATATGGAGGAACTAATCCAGTCTGTGCTACTGAGTTTGTATGCTAGCTCGGTATCTAGCTCAAGCTGGCTAATGTTAGCTACTAGCCATGCTAGCATGTAATTACATTCCAGACCAAATGTTGGCAGTGGTGAGCTGCAACCCATCAAACAAGGAGCAGATGGGGCATGTGCATCAATGCAACATGCCCTTCAGACTTTGTGGCTGTGTTATTATCTAGTGGGAACTCGTTAGCATGGCAGGTTCTGGTACCTTCTTGCCGTGGGCTAAAAACGAAAGAGAAAATCATACCTGCTTGCTCTAATTGTGTAGTACCTCGTCTGTTCTCCTTTCTGTTTTGTCAACTTTTCGGCATGACCTCTGAAGTAGGCTACGGCAGTTTGGTAACTTGTTCCACCTTGACTTAGTGCTAGCGCGCTAGCTGACGGACATCTGGAATCTATCAATTTTGGGTTTCCCTGACTCCATCGGCCTGGCGAAGTGCCCTCCTCCTCCTCACTTTGGTAGCTACCTCAGCCTGCACTCTTTTCAAAGTTTTACCACAGGATGGGCCCCAGCCATCAATCTGTTAGTCTGCTCTACATTTATATTACATTTTAGTTCACTTTCTCTCTTTGCTTCTAATCTGCGGTTATGTTTTGGTTGTGTTCTAGCTGGTCTTCAGTAGTTGGGCTCTAGCTTGCCGACCATAATCGTGGTTGTTGGCTAGGCTGGCTAGGCTAATAGCTAGTTGGCTAAATAACTAACGTTAGCTGGCTGGCTAGCTTGCTGCATATAGCTAACATTCTTTGATAACTGGTTAGATGGTGTTATTTTCAAAACTTTGGTTTTCTTTAATGTAGCTGTAAGCTAGGTGTTGATAGCAACTGGCTGACTCATGCACAGCTGGTAGGGCTAATGTTAGCAGGCTAGTTGGCTAGCAACCTTGCAAGTTGATTTGTATTGATACATTCATAAAGTATTTGCTTCTATGTTGTCTGAAAATGAAACTAAAACCAGTAGTCATCAGTGGAAACAATTTGGTTTAATTTGAAGTTCTACATTTGAAGATATTTCTGTTGGAGTTTACATTATAGGGAATAGGCTGGCTTGCCGGTCCTCCATATTACATCACACCCCGGAAAAACATTTTCCTTCAGCATGCTTCAGAATTCGGATCGGTTTTGCCTCCCGAGTGGCGCAGCGGTCTAAGGCACTGCATCGCAGTGCTTGAGGCGTCACTACAGATCCGGGTTCGATCCCGGGCTGTGTCGTAGCTGGCTGCAACTGGGAGACCCATGAGGCGGCACACAATTGGCCCAGCGTCGTCCCGGTTAGGGAAGGGTTTGGCCGGCCGAGATGTCCTTGTCCCATCGCGCTCTAGCGACTCCTGTGGCGTGCCGTGTGCATGAACGCTGACACGGTCGCCAGTTGTACAGTGTTTCCTCCGACACATTGGTGCGGGTAGCTTCCGGGTTAAGCGAGCAGCGTGTCAAGAAGCAGTGCGGCTTGACAGGCACGTGTTTCTGAGGACGCATGGCTCTTGACCTTTGCCTCTCCCGAGTCTGTACGGGAGTTGCAGCGATGGGACAAGACTGTAACTACCAATTTGATATCACGAAATTGGGGAGAAAAAAGGGGTAAGAAGTAAACAAAAAAGATGTCAATCTTAATAATTATGTAAAAAATAGAAAAGAGGGGGGTTGTAAACTTTGCATTGGGCCTTTTGATGTGTTTACTAATGCAAATCCATATGTTACATGTGGTAACGTTTATGCTAGCTACCCTTTTAATAACCTCCAGTGTGCCCAAACAGTGTGTCCACAGAGCCTTTGATTGGCTGAGGCAGTTTTTTTAGGGCCATGGTAGCACTCAGAGAACAGACTGGGCTGTGTGTGTTCAAGAGGTACAGATGACGGAGGAGGTTGGGTCGTCTAGGACAACTGTCAGTTAGCGACTCTAAAGTGATGTCACCCGTGTCTCCGTCTTTGTCTTTGTGTGTGCGTGTGTCATTATGTCCCCTAGCCGGAGAGGATCAACCCAGAGACCAATCAGAAAGGCTACAACGTCAAGTCTGACATTTGGAGTTTAGGAATCACTATGGTGAGTCTCTATTTTATATCACTTTTTATTATTAATATTTCTGCAGATTTATTATAACAAAATTGTTATGTGATTATTACACTAGTAGGTCTATTTTATATATTTTTTCTACATTAAACTAGCAACCTCTGATACCGTAAGGTCAGGTACAGTAACTACAGATAAATAATAGTATTTTATTTTTCCTGAATGATGTCTTCACTATATAACCAGTACGTTGTATTCGTTGCCAGTAATAGCCTTAAGTGAGCAGATAGAGTTCCATTGAATTGAAATGCATTGCTGTTCATATAGGACAGGTTCTTCATGGTCAAGAAAAGCCCTGCCTTTTCTCTGTGAGACACGATGACACACTACGGCTCTGCTCTAGACTAACTGGTGTCTAGACATTTTATTAGGAGAGTTGTTACATATTACTAGCTCTCATCTGCACGTCCTAAACTGTCTCACATCCACGAACAGTTTTGGTTTTAAAATAAATTTGATGGTCCTCCAACTGCCCATGGTAGTTTTCAGTAATGTAACACTGTCTAGGGTCATAAACCACCCAATTCCAGGCTTTTATATACATAATATTTCAATTTTCTTCATTTTATGTACAGTAATACAATGATGCGTTCACATAGCCTGACCTCTATGTACTGTCGTATACCTGTGCCCTGTCATATACCTGTGCCCTGTCATATACCTGTGCCCTGTCATATTTTGTGCCCTGTGATATCCTGTGCCCCCTTCTTCAGATTGAACTGGCCATCCTGCGGTTCCCTTATGACTCCTGGGGCACGCCCTTCCAGCAGCTGAAGCAGGTGGTGGAGGAATCATCGCCCCAGCTCCCTGCTGACCGGTTCTCCCCTGAGTTGGTTGACTTCACCTCCCTGTGGTATGTTCTCCTCTCCCTGTAAAGCTAGCCTGGTCCTATATCTGTTATAGCTGTCTTTCCAACTCCATGGTCATTGTTATGCTTGTTATGACAGAGACGACAGTTAGAGTGGGCAAGACATCAGAAACAGATCTAGGACCAGGCTACCTGTTCATCATCTAGTCCCTCCAGGCTACCTGTTCATCATCTAGTTAGTCCCTCCAGGCTACCTGTTAATCATCTAGTCCCTCCAGGCTAGCTGCACATCATCTAGTCCCTCCAGGCTACCTGTTCATCATCTAGTTAGTCCCCCCAGGCTACCTGTTCATCATCTAGTTAGTCCCTCCAGGCTACCTGTTCATCATCTAGTCCCTCCAGGCTACCTGTTCATCATCTAGTCCCTGTTCATCACCTAGTTGTCCATCCAGGCTACCTGTTCATCATCTAGTCCCTCCAGGCCACCTGTTCATCATCTAGTTAGATGCTGTACAGGTAGCCTGGAGGGACTAGAGGATGAACAGGTAGCCTGGAGGGTCTAACTAGATGATGTACAGGTAGCCTGGAGGGACTAGATGATGTACAGGTAGCCTGGAGGGACTAACTAGATGATGTACAGGTAGCCTGGAGGGACTAACTAGATGATGTACAGGTAGCATAGAGGGACTAACTAGATGATGTACAGGTAGCCTGGAGGGACTAACTAGATGATGTACAGGTAGCCTGGAGGGACTAGATGATGTACAGGTAGCCTGGAGGGACTAGATGATGTACAGGTAGCCTGGAGGGTCTAACTAGATGATGTACAGGTAGCCTGGAGGGTCTAACTAGATGATGTACAGGTAGCCTGGAGGGACTAGATGATGTACAGGTAGCCTGGAGGGACTAACTAGATGATGAACAGGTAGCCTGGAGGGACTAGATGATGAACAGGTAGCCTGGAGGGACTAGATGATGAACAGGTAGCCTGAAGGGTCTAACTAGATGATGAACAGGTAGCCTGGAGGGTCTAACTAGATGATGAACAGGTAGCCTGGAGGGACTAGATGATGAACAGGTAGCCTGAAGGGACTAGATGATAGTCGCTCTGGATAAGAGCGTCTGCTAAATGACTTAAATGTAAATGTAATGATGAACAGGTAGCCTGAAGGGACTAGATGATGAACAGGTAGCCTGCAGGGACTAGATGATGAACAGGTAGCCTGGAGGGACTAACTAGATGATGAACAGGTAGCCTGGAGGGACTAACTAGATGATGAACAGGTAGCCTGGAGGGACTAACTAGATGATGAACAGGTAGCCTGGAGGGACTAACTAGATGATGAACAGGTAGCCTGGAGGGACTAACTAGATGATGAACAGGTAGCCTGGAGGGACTAACTAGATGATGAACAGGTAGCCTGGAGGGACTAACTAGATGATGAACAGGTAGCCTGGAGGGACTAACTAGATGATGAACAGGTAGCCTGGAGGGACTAACTAGATGATGAACAGGTAGCCTGGAGGGACTAACTAGATGATGAACAGGTAGCCTGGAGGGACTAACTAGATGATGAACAGGTAGCCTGGAGGGACTAACTAGATGATGAACAGGTAGCCTGGAGGGACTAGATGATGAACAGGTAGCCTGGAGGGACTAACTAGATGCTGTACAGGTAGCCTGGAGGGACTAACTAGATGATGAACAGGTAGCCTGGAGGGACTAACTAGATGATGAACAGGTAGCCTGGAGGGACTAACTAGATGATGAACAGGTAGCCTGGAGGGACTAACTAGATGATGTACAGGTAGCCTGGAGGGACTAACTAAATGATGAACAGGTAGCCTGGAGGGACTAGATGATGAACAGGTAGCTTGGAGGGACTAGATGATGAACAGGTAGCCTGGAGGGACTATCTAGAGAGCTTGTTGGAGTGAGACTCACAAGACCATTTCTCTTGACAATTTTTCCCATGTTGTTGTAATAACCACAAGCCCTTTATGACCAGGACAGAATGTGCAGCATGTGCCCAGGTTCCAAAAGCTACCCTCTGTGGAGTGTCTTAATATTCACTTTCACCAGCCTGTTGTGTCCACTGTTAGGTCTTCACAGCAAGTATTTCATATTTACTCATGGTGTGTTTTTCCCGTAACCCATAATTGTTATGAATTTGTTTTACATGTAGACCTACAGTAGAGAAAGATAAATGTCATTTTCCCCAACATTTTGAACCTTGCTCATCGGTTATCTTTGTCTGTTGTGTTGTACAATGTAGGCCCTAGTTTTTTGGGTCATACTGCTGTCCAAAATGGAACCTATTGCTTTCCGTATGTAATGCACTACATTTGACCAGTGCTAATCTCTCTTTGATAATGGGTCACATACTGCACATTGTGTATCCACGTTCTAAGTCCCATTTTAAGTACTGTTATTGCTCATGCATGCAGGTATGCACCATTCATCTCTTACCAGGATGTTTATCCCATGTTTAGCTGGGCTTTGGCATAATTTACCAGTAGAGCTGTGGTTTAATTCAGCCGGGTCAGATGTTAAAGCAGGATTTTTCCAGCAGTGGATCAACAGCATTGTTTTATACCCCGGTGACTCAACTGTTTATGTGACAATAGGAAATTGGAATACCTGAGCAAACCTCTCCTCTGGCTTGAATGGAGATTATCCTCCTGTGGAAGAGTGGACTATTAACATGTAAAAGGGGGCATTGGGGATACTCTTACCTCACCCCACAATGTCAGGCATACACACTAGAGCCCTGCACAGGCATGCATTTTAAGCCTCAGCCCTACCCATGCCCACAAAGTGCAGGCCCTACTCTAGCCATGCCCACAAAGTGCAGGCCCTACTCTAGCCATGCCCACAAAGTGCAGGCCCTACTCCAGCCATGCCCACAAAGTGCAGGCCCTACCTTAGCCATGCCCACAAAGTGCAGGCCCTACCTTAGCCATGCCCACAAAGTGCAGGCCCTACCTTAGCCATGCCCACAAAGTGCAGGCCCTACTCCAGCCATGCCCACAAAGTGCAGGCCCTACCTTAGCCATGCCCACAAAGTGCAGGCCCTACCTTAGCCATGCCCACAAAGTGTAGGCCCTACTCCAGCCATGCCCACAAAGTGCAGGCCCTACCTTAGCCATGCCCACAAAGTGCAGGCCCTACCTTAGCCATGCCCACAAAGTGCAGGCCCTACCTTAGCCATGCCCACAAAGTGCAGGCCCTACCTTAGCCATGCCCACAAAGTGCAGGCCCTACCTTAGCCATGCCCACAAAGTGCAGGCCCTACTCCAGCCATGCCCACAAAGTGCAGGCCCTACTCCAGCCATGCCCACAAAGTGCAGGCCCTACTCCAGCCATGCCCACAAAGTGCAGGCCCTACTCCAGCCATGCCCACAAAGTGCAGGCCCTACTCTAGCCATGCCCACAAAGTGCAGGCCCTACTCTAGCCATGCCCACAAAGTGCAGGCCCTACTCTAGCCATGCCCACAAAGTGCAGGCCCTACTCTAGCCATGCCCACAAAGTGCAGGCCCTACTCTAGCCATGCCCACAAAGTGCAGGCCCTACTCTAGCCATGCCCACAAAGTGCAGGCCCTACTCTAGCCATGCCCACAAAGTGCAGGCCCTACTCCAGCCATGCCCACAAAGTGCAGGCCCTACCTTAGCCATGCCCACAAAGTGCAGGCCCTACTCCAGCCATGCCCACAAAGTGCAGGCCCTACCTTAGCCATGCCCACAAAGTGCACGCCCTACCTTAGCCATGCCCACAAAGTGCAGGCCCTACTCTAGCCATGCCCACAAAGTGCAGGCCCTACTCTAGCCATGCCCACAAAGTGCAGGCCCTACCTTAGCCATGCCCACAAAGTGCAGGCCCTACCTTAGCCATGCCCACAAAGTGCAGGCCCTACTCTAGCCATGCCCACAAAGTGCAGGCCCTACTCTAGCCATGCCCACAAAGTGCAGGCCCTACTCTAGCCATGCCCACAAAGTGCAGGCCCTACCTTAGCCATGCCCACAAAGTGCAGGCCCTACCTTAGCCATGCCCACAAAGTGCAGGCCCTACTCTAGCCATGCCCACAAAGTGCAGGCCCTACTCTAGCCATGCCCACAAAGTGCAGGCCCTACTCCAGCCATGCCCACAAAGTGCAGGCCCTACCTTAGCCATGCCCACAAAGTGCAGGCCCTACTCTAGCCATGCCCACAAAGTGCAGGCCCTACTCCAGCCATGCCCACAAAGTGCAGGCCCTACCTTAGCCATGCCCACAAAGTGCAGGCCCTACTCCAGCCATGCCCACAAAGTGCAGGCCCTACTCTAGCCATGCCCACAAAGTGCAGGCCCTACTCCAGCCATGCCCACAAAGTGCAGGCCCTACTCTAGCCATGCCCACAAAGTGCAGGCCCTACTCTAGCCATGCCCACAAAGTGCAGGCCCTACCTTAGCCATGCCCACAAAGTGCACGCCCTACCTTAGCCATGCCCACAAAGTGCACGCCCTACCTTAGCCATGCCCACAAAGTGCAGGCCCTACTCTAGCCATGCCCACAAAGTGCAGGCCCTACTCTAGCCATGCCCACAAAGTGCAGGCCCTACTCTAGCCATGCCCACAAAGTGCAGGCCCTACTCTAGCCATGCCCACAAAGTGCAGGCCCTACCTTAGCCATGCCCACAAAGTGCAGGCCCTACCTTAGCCATGCCCACAAAGTGCAGGCCCTACTCTAGCCATGCCCACAAAGTGCAGGCCCTACTCTAGCCATGCCCACAAAGTGCAGGCCCTACTCTAGCCATGCCCACAAAGTGCAGGCCCTACCTTAGCCATGCCCACAAAGTGCAGGCCCTACCTTAGCCATGCCCACAAAGTGCAGGCCCTACTCTAGCCATGCCCACAAAGTGCAGGCCCTACTCTAGCCATGCCCACAAAGTGCAGGCCCTACTCCAGCCATGCCCACAAAGTGCAGGCCCTACCTTAGCCATGCCCACAAAGTGCAGGCCCTACTCTAGCCATGCCCACAAAGTGCAGGCCCTACTCTAGCCATGCCCACAAAGTGCAGGCCCTACTCCAGCCATGCCCACAAAGTGCAGGCCCTACTCCAGCCATGCCCACAAAGTGCAGGCCCTACTCCAGCCATGCCCACAAAGTGCAGGCCCTACTCCAGCCATGCCCACAAAGTGCAGGCCCTACTCCAGCCATGCCCACAAAGTGCAGGCCCTACTCCAGCCATGCCCACAAAGTGCAGGCCCTACTCCAGCCATGCCCACAAAGTGCAGGCCCTACTCCAGCCATGCCCACAAAGTGCAGGCCCTACCTTAGCCATGCCCACAAAGTGCAGGCCCTACCTTAGCCATGCCCACAAAGTGCAGGCCCTACCTTAGCCATGCCCACAAAGTGCAGGCCCTACTCTAGCCATGCCCACAAAGTGCAGGCCCTACCTTAGCCATGCCCACAAAGTGCAGGCCCTACCTTAGCCATGCCCACAAAGTGCAGGCCCAATCAGAAATAACTTCCTTCGTTAGTATCCGTTAGGCACAGCTGCACAACATAGCTCTTAAAGGGGCAATGGCGTCTTAAAAGGAAAATGACATACTTTGTTTTAGAATCCCCCAAATAAAATGTTGAGTGAATAAGAATGAATAATGAATTATATGTATTCGTATTTATAATACAGTTATTAGTATTCTTAAATGACAATCTGGATGTGTCCAGTGGGGTAAATGCAGATGGATAAACCCCAACTCTGCTGCATGTTATAGGCTAAAGATGATCATGCTTATTGCTAATAGCACATCTGATAATATAGGCCATGCATAGAAATTGTATTTTAGATGGTGTCAGCATCATTTTTATTTTTATACATTTTTAGGTATAATTAGGTCCTTTCTAAAAAGTCACCAGAACTGAGCATTTCACTCCTTCAACATAGAAATTATCTCGACGAAGACCCCGGACCCTCTAAGCAAGGGGACTGGAATTGGGAAATCTCGCAGTTTAATATGTACAAAATTAGCCTCTTTCTCTGAAAGCATGCCTTCTAGTTTCAGTAAGGGGACGTTAACTTGGCCCCAGATAATCAATCTGAGATCCACTTAAGTTTCAGTCATGGCATTTTTTTTGTTGCTTTTACCCCTGAGCTAATTAACTTCCACATGGCAGAAGGGAGGATAGATCACATGCTGAACACTGTACTACAATTATTATTTTTTATCTCTGTCTCTCTCGTTTCTTCTCAACTATTATTTTTACTCTGTTAACAGTTCCACGTTCGCTTGCAGCTGATGCAATCATTCAGTCTGCCTGGACTGGGAGATACGTTACCAGATATTACTAATCTAATCTTCTATCTCATTGCCCATTTTCGTTCTCAGCTTAAAGAAAAATTCCAAAGAGCGGCCAAACTACCCAGAACTCATGGTGAGTGTGTTTTGAACTTTGGAGATCTCCCGTTATGTGGACACATTGTGTCCTCTTGCATTTACTCTTAGTTCACCACTAGATGGGAGACTTAGTCCAGTGATACATCATGCTTTGTTATCAATCAAATTTCAATCAAATGTATTTATGAAGCCCTTCGTACATCAGCTGATGTCACAAAGTGCTGTACAGAAACCCAGCCTAAAACCCCCAAACAGCAAGCAATGCAGGTGTAGAAGCAGGGTGGCTAGGAAACACTCCCTAGAAAGGCCAGAACATAGGAAGAAACCTAGAGAAGAACCAAACTATGAGGGGTGGCCAGTCCTCTTCTAGCTGTGCCGGGTGGAGATTATAACAGATCATGGCCAAGATGTTCAAATGTTCATAGATGACCAGCAGGGTCAAATAATAATAATCACAGTGGTTGTAGAGGGTGCAACAGGTTAGCATCTCAGGAGTAAATGTCAGTTGGCTTTTCATAGCCGATCATTCAGAGTATCTCTACCGTTCCTGCGCTCTCTAGAGAGTTGAAAACAGCAGGTCCGGGATAAGGTCGCACGTCCGGTGAACAGGTCAGGGTTCCATAGCCGCAGGCAGAACAGTTGAAACTGGAGCAGCAGCACAACCAGGTGGACTGGGGACAGCAAGGAGACATCAGGCCAGGTAGTCCTGAGGCATGGTCATAGGGCTCAGGTCCTCCGAGAGGGAGAAAGAAAGAGAGAATTAGAGAGCGCATACTTAAACTCACAAAGGACACCGGATAAGACAGGAGAAGTACTCCAGATATAACAGACTGACCCTAGCCCCCCGACACATAAACTATTGCAGCATAAATACTGGAGGCTGAGACAGGAGGGGTCGGGAGATACATCTCCCCATTTTAATAATCTCCCCACTTCATTTAGATTTTTATCCAATCAATGCTATTGATTATATATCACACTGTTGTTGAGGATATTATTTTAATGTTATATTTGATTCTGCATAAATCAGTCTCTTCTTCTGGTTTCTTCTCTCCATCCCAGCAACATCCCTTCTTCATCTCCCATGAATCCTTAGACACCGACGTGGCTAGCTTTGTCAAGGTCATCCTCGGGGACTGACGAGCGCCCTGATCTAACCCAACCCAATGCACTGACCAATGGCCACGGGGGAGGCGGACCTACACAAAAAAAGCACCAATCACAAACCCTATTACCTGCGGGACTCCACCCCCTCCCTAGTTCCCGACCCCTCCCTTTGGCACAGTGCAGATGGACATTAGAGGAACTCAGAGGAACTGAGTGAGGAGTTATTCTTAAGGCCATAAGGCCCTTGCATATTACATATGGGCAGGGGGCCAAGATGGGGAAATTACTGCAATTTTCAGTATTGGAGCACCGGCCCATATATAATCTGGATTAATTTAAATGTATAATAATATCTGTATGAAATGTGATCCCCCCCCAACCTCTAAATTTGTCCCACCCTTGTTACTGTACTAGACTCAGTACTAAAACAGATTTCATTGTTAGATGTTAGTGAATTAAGCAACGTGTGGATTATGCCCTGTCCTATACAGTACCACAGTATGAGTCATAATACCCATAAAACCTAGCGGTCAAACAGGGAAATATTTCCAATTGTTTTTCCACCATTCATTTTTCCCCATTGGGGATTTTTAGAAAACACTTAAAATAAGGGCTGTGTTTCGTGTAGACTTACCGTGCCATGACGTTTTGATAACCATGTAAATCTCTCTCAGACAAGGTGACTTTCATCAATATATTCGCCTGTATTTACCCCCCCCCCCCCCCAAAATGAAATGCTAATTAGCTGCTAATGTTGCTATCATAAAGATCTACACATGTCATGATGATCTGGACTGCCGAATCGAGGCAAAGGTAAGAATCTCTGAATCACAGGAGGCTGCTGAGGGGAGGACGGCTCATAATAATGGCTGGAATGGCATACCATTCCATTTATTGTGTTCCAGCAATTACTATAAACACATCCTCCCCAATTAAGGTGTCACCAGCCGCCTGCGCTCTGGATTAATTATGTGATATTAGTAATTAATAAATTGGCTACATTTCTTTAAATGGGCAATTCTGTGAAGTGTCTTGTGCAAGTTTTAAATTGACACAATACATGTCAGCAAAGGTGTCTTTATATTTTTAACGTTTAATTTTATTTGATGTGCAGGAGCTTGCAGGGATTTGTAATTTGCGTGTTTTCTACTTTGATGCTAATAAGCATTTTTTTTAAATCTGAAAGTCACCTTGTCCTAGAGAGATTTACATGGTTATCAAAACGTCACGTCGGGGTAAACAGCTCTTATTTGAAGTGTTTCGAAAATCCCCTATGGGGATAAATGAATGGTTGAAAAAACGATTGGAACCATTTCCCTGTTTGACCGCTAGGTTTCATGGGTATTAGGACACCTCCACTGTGGGTCTCTATTGGTCAATCCCTGAAATATTTTCAAACGCAATGTAAGAAAACAGAAAACAGGTTTCTTTTTTTTTAACAACTGAAAGTGATATGAATATATCTATGTATAATCTCAGTGTTTGTATTATACTCAAGCTCAAGTGTTGTATTGGTTTACTAATTCACTGCATGTACAGAAAATATATAATATAGAATGGACTGGTATCAGTCGCCTTTGAAAGACCGAGAGATTCAGATTCTCGACTGTCCAGTGGTTAAATAGTACACAAGTCTATAATGGTTGGGAGGTGTCATTCAGAAGTGCAGTGGGTTTGTCAAAGGAAGTTACTGCACTTTGCTCTCGACTGCTCTCTCATGTATAGGTCTACTTCACATTGTGGGCTTTGTGTGTGTGTGTGTTCGGTGTCTCTGTGTGTGTGTGAGGAGCGTGCGTCTGTGTTTATGTGGCCGCCTTCTATGTGTGCTACATGTGTTTAAAGTGAAGTATATGTGGTCGTTGTGGTCCTAGTCACTTCCTGAATATTCTTCTCTTCTGAGCCAGTCACAATACTTTCCCCACTGTATGTTGAACTGGAATAGACTAATAGTTATACTGCTATTATTATTATTATTATTATTATTATATAGCTTATATTTATGTATACTGATGAGATACAGGATACTGATATATTAACTGCTGTTTTCCCTTTGAAAAACGTAGTATTAACAATATACCGTCTTATTTTACTGTTTGTGTGTGTGTGTGTGTGTGTGTGTGTGTGTGTGTGTGTGTGTGTGTGTGTGTGTGTGTGTGTGTGTGTGTGTCGTTCTTGACAGAATGCTTTAATGAAACAGTTACTTATAACACAAGCCTTATCTGTGCCTCTAAAAATACAGAAAACAAAATAACTGTTGCCAGGTAAAGAGATGTTCTGTATTCAACAAGGCAAGTCATCCCCCCCCCCCCCCCCCCACACACTTTATTCACTCGGCATGTGCCCCTTTCTGTCCAATGGGGTAATTTATGGACAATATTTAGGGTGCCCCTTTTGGCTCAAGAACACCCCCAGAGGCAAACATAATGTACAGTCCTTTTGTTCAGTGTTAACTCCTCCACATTACTCTATATATCATCAAATCTACTCTACCTGCTGAACACTGCAGGAGCATATAAACTCACAATTAGCTTGCATAGGTTCTAGAATGAAGCTGTTTTTGCATTTACCGCCCCCCCCCCCCCCCCCCCCCCCCTCCTCCACATTTTTCTTTATCATTAAGTTTACCTACTTGGACTACAGTATCATATTAACTCACCACTTGCTTGCATAGGTTTCAAAATGTATTTGTTAGCATACTCTCTCACCCCTCTCCCTCCCGACCGAACCCAGTCTACTAGATTGTGACAGTCATGCCAGTCTTTGGTTTCACAACTGTGGGATGAATAGAGTCTGACGTATGCAGTGGTAGTTTGATGCCGTGTCAAAACATACAACTCATTTACATGAGATTTCAAATACTTTTTTTTTTTCTTTTTTTTTAATGCTTCTGAAACTGTAGTCTAGTTTGACGGAAGCCTTGGTTGTCGCTTGTTATTCTTGTGGTGGCTGATACTGTGTACAGGCCGACGTCCGTTGCTTTCTGCTGCTTTCTGAGAGTGACTGGCAAGATGGCTGATGCTCTTGAGCCTCTGTTATTATGGAAGAACTACTGTAAATGTTATGATGCGGGAAAATGGGAAGGCGGGATATAATCACATTTCAATAACGAAATGCACAGTTCTCTTTTTGTGTGCGTGTGTGTCCTGCTTTTGGAAACTTTCAACGGTTCTTTCAGCAAACAATTTCTATCTTATTTCAATGTTGCTTAACAAAGAAAACAAATATATTACGGACTCCAGACATTCATACCTGTATTCCTGTCTTGTACTCATTTTGCAAAGTAGACCCAGATTTGAATATGTTGTAACTTAGTGTTAGGGCAACTGTCATCTGTTCCACCTTGGTGTTGAGTCTGAGTCCTGCTATTCTCTTGTCCAGTAGCCCGTTCTGTTCTTTCAACTATACAAACATCCATGCATTGATGTCCTCCGCTTGTCTGTAGAGACAATCAGCCCTGGGCTATAAAACCTTTCCTGTCCTTCTTATCTATATGTGCTGTTGTAGCACCTTCCTCTTTCAACCACCATCCAAGAGCCCAGACCATTACCAGACCTACTGCGTTCAACCACCATCCAAGAGCCCAGACCATTACCAGACCTACTGCATTCAACTACCATCCAAGAGCCCAGACCATTACCAGACCTACTGCGTTCAACCACCATCCAAGAGCCCAGACCATTACCAGACCTACTGCGTTCAACTACCATCCAAGAGCCCAGACCATTACCAGACCTACTGCGTTCAACCACCATCCAAGAGCCCAGACCATTACCAGACCTACTGCGTTCAACTACCATTCCAAGAGCCCAGACCATTACCAGACCTACTGCGTTCAACTACCATCCAAGAGCCCAGACCATTACCAGACCTACTGCGTTCAACCACCATCCAAGAGCCCAGACCATTACCAGACCTACAGCGTTCAACTACCATCCAAGAGCCCAGACCATTACCAGACCTACTGCGTTCAACCACCTTCCAAGAGCCCAGACCATTACCAGACCTACTGCGTTCAACTACCATCCAAGAGCCCAGACCATTACCAGACCTACTGCGTTCAACTACCATCCAAGAGCCCAGACCATTACCAGACCTACTGCGTTCAACCACCATCCAAGAGCCCAGACCATTACCAGACCTACTGCGTTCAACTACCATCCAAGAGCCCAGAACATTACCAGACCTACTGCGTTCAACCACCATCCAAGAGCCCAGACCATTACCAGACCTACTGCGTTCAACCACCATCCAAGAGCCCAGACCATTACCAGACCTACTGCGTTCAACCACCATCCAAGAGCCCAGACCATTACCAGACCTACAGCGTTCAACTACCATCCAAGAGCCCAGACCATTACCAGACCTACTGCGTTCAACCACCATCCAAGAGCCCAGACCATTACCAGACCTACTGCGTTCAACTACCATCCAAGAGCCCAGACCATTACCAGACCTACTGCGTTCAACCACCATCCAAGAGCCCAGACCATTACCAGACCTACTGCGTTCAACTACCATCCAAGAGCCCAGACCATTACCAGACCTACTGCTTTCAACCACCATCCAAGAGCCCAGACCATTACCAGACCTACTGCGTTCAACTACCATCCAAGAGCCCAGACCATTACCAGACCTACTGCGTTCAACCACCATCCAAGAGCCCAGACCATTACCAGACCTACTGCGTTCAACTACCATCCAAGAGCCCAGACCATTACCAGACCTACTGCGTTCAACCACCATCCAAGAGCCCAGACCATTACCAGACCTACTGCGTTCAACTACCATCCAAGAGCCCAGACCATTACCAGACCTACTGCGTTCAACCACCATCCAAGAGCCCAGACCATTACCAGACCTACTGCGTTCAACTACCATCCAAGAGCCCAGACCATTACCAGACCTACTGCTTTCAACCACCATCCAAGAGCCCAGACCATTACCAGACCTACTGCGTTCAACTACCATCCAAGAGCCCAGACCATTACCAGACCTACTGCGTTCAACCACCATCCAAGAGCCCAGACCATTACCAGACCTACTGCGTTCAACTACCATCCAAGAGCCCAGACCATTACCAGACCTACGGCATTCCACAGTAGTGGATCTATTGTGCTTTGCCCCTTGGCATGACAGGTACAGTGGTACAGGACATGCTGTGCCATCAACACACATGATTGCTAAGGTCTGGTCACCCACAATGTGGCGCTGTTTTCCCCCTGCAGCTTCTGAAAGCCACTGAGATCTTAAAGACCAACGTCTCTTTTCAACAGTGTTCCACTGTTGGCTATTCTAATGGCCGTGTTGCATGACTGTTACTGTCTTCTGCTGGTCCAATGTTTTATAATATTAGATGGATTATATGCTCATAAGATTCAAGTCATGAAACCAAAATGTATTGCTTTATTATTATAACTAATGGTTTGTCCAGAAATCTGTAGCCATCTCCCACAATTTTTGAATTGGTCACATCATCCCTGCTTTCTTTTGTAATGTTTTAACTCTTTCTCTCAGACTGTTCCTGTCCTGTCTCTTCCTAGAAAGAGCTCTGAGTCTTAGTGTGGCCACCCACTGATGTCCTGGCCAGGTCCCTAATGGGCCCAGTCTCCTCTCTATTCTTCACACACACCCTCCTCATCACTCTGATTTATTCATTGGGTGGGCCAAGGAGCTGGAACACGTGAGTTCAGGCTGAGGAGAGAGAGACTAATTCAGGGACATGGTGTCTGTACCCTACCTATCCCTTTGTGACAGACTCTTACTATCAAACAGCCAGAGCCCACGCAAGACGTGCGATATTTGGTTCTGTGTGCCAAGATTTGTGCCCTGATTGGAGCGATGATTGGCTGGTAGAACACAGCTTCTTAGTGATGCTGTTCCCATCTGCTAGTTATCATATCAGTCATTTTTAGACTTTTTATTTGATCTTTGCTTGAGGCTGTTTAGGCCTATCTTCGAACACTGAAAATCTTTAATATCGTTAGCATCATATAACCGGTTGCATTTGGTGAAAGGAAGTTTTAGCTCAGCCAATGTTACGGGCAGTTTGTGTGGTTACTGTTATTTTTTTTTTAATGTATTTTATTTAACCTTTTATTTAAATAGGCAAGTCAGTTAAGATGAAGAACAGATTTTTATTTTACAATGACGGCTTACTCCGGCCAAACCCTGACAACGCTGCGCTAATTGTGCGCCGCCCTATGGGACTCCCAATCACGGCCGGTTGTGATAAAGCTTGACATCGAACCAGG
Source organism: Salvelinus namaycush (assembly GCF_016432855.1). Lineage (NCBI taxonomy): Eukaryota > Metazoa > Chordata > Actinopteri > Salmoniformes > Salmonidae > Salvelinus > Salvelinus namaycush. The sequence goes on along the minus strand of NC_052341.1, from coordinate 2,172,337 downwards.
GTCTGTAGTGACGCCTCTAGCACTGAGATGCAGTGCCTTAGACCACTGCGCCACTCAGGAGTTTGAATTTACTAGAGGTATGATTTCAAGTGTTGTTGTTGGAAGTTGGTTGATATGATATATTATTTGTTATTTTTGTCACGTACAGTTGTTGATATTGCATTTTTGTTGGGGATAGAGGATAGTGCTCAGTTTTATTCTGACTGTAGTGTGTGTGTGTGTGTGTGTGTGTGTGGTGTGTGTGTGTGTGGTGTGTGTGTGTGTGTGTGTGTGTGTGTGTGTGTGTGTGTGTGTTTGTGTGTGTGTGTTGGGTTCTTCTGTTCCTGTAGGGATCTAAACTCCACAAATATTCCAACAAGGATAGTAAAACAAGGATAAATTTCCCACATCCCCATGAGGACAACAGCTATTTTAGGTTTAAGGTTAGGGTTAGTATAAGAGGTTTGGGTTATGGTTACGAGTTCAGGTTAGGGTTAGTATAAGAGGTTTGGGTTATGGTTACGAGTTAAGGTTAGGGTTAGTATAAGAGGTTTGGGTTATGGTTACGAGTTCAGGTTAGGGTTAGTATAAGAGGTTTGGGTTATGGTTACGAGTTCAGGTTAGGGTTAGTATAAGAGGTTTGGGTTATGGTTACGAGTTAAGGTTAGGGTTAGTATAAGAGGTTTGGGTTATGGTTACGAGTTAGGGTTAGTATAAGAGGTTTGGGTTATGGTTACGAGTTCAGGTTAGGGTTAGCTCTTAGGGAAAATAGGATTTTGAATGGAAATACATTTTAGGTCCCCATGAGGATAGAAGAACATAAGATGTGTGTGTGTTATGGGACATGTCTAATACAGTCAGTGGATAGGCTGGAGGCCAGTGCTATCTTTATCCACTCTGTTCCTGAACTGAGCTGGAGGGCAGTGCTATATTTATCCTCTCTGTTCCTGAACTGAGCTGGAGGGCAGTGCTATATTTATCCTCTCTGCTCCTGAATTGAGCTGGAGGGCAGTGCTATATTTTTCCTCTCTGTTCCTGAACTGAGCTGGAGGGCAGTGCTATATTTATCCTCTCTGTTCCTGAACTGAGCTGGAGGGCAGTGCTATATTTATCCTCTCTGTTCCTGAACTGAGCTGGAGGGCAGTGCTATATTTATCCTCTCTGTTCCTGAACTGAGCTGGAGGGCAGTGCTATATTTATCCTCTCTGCTCCTGAACTGAGCTGGAGGGCAGTGCTATATTTATCCTCTCTGTTCCTGAACTGAGCTGGAGGGCAGTGCTATATTTATCCTCTCTGTTCCTGAACTGAGCTGGAGGGCAGTGCTATCTTTATCCTCTCTGTTCCTGAACTGAGCTGGAGGGCAGTGCTATATTTATACTCTCTGCTCCTGAACTGAGCTGGAGGGCAGTGCTATATTTATCCTCTCTGTTCCTGAACTGAGCTGGAGGGCAGTGCTATATTTATCCTCTCTGTTCCTGAACTGAGCTGGAGGGCAGTGCTATATTTATCCTCTCTGTTCCTGAACTGAGCTGAACTCTCCTGGAAGATACTAAGGCCAGTCATGTCTGTCACACACACACACACACACACACGCGCACGCGCACGCGCACGCGCACACGCACACGCACACGCACACGCACACGCACACACACACACACACACACACACACACACACACACACACACACACACACACACACACACACACACACACACACACACACACACACACACAGTAGGCTCTCCCAGGGAGCCAGACGTGCATGATGGAAGGATGATTTCCTGCCTCTCTCGTGTGTGTGTGTGGGTTGGTCGGTGTGTGTGTCTGTCTGTCAGTGGTTCTATTTGCGTGCTCATTAGTAGTACCCACCTGTTGAAATTGTCACCCAGGGTTTGTCATCGTGGCAGGACGTCACAGTGGAATATATGTCCAGTCAACTATCCATCCTCACGTGTGTTGTCATATCCCACTGTCTGATTCTTCCAGGTTTCTGACTTATCCCATTTAGTTTTTCCCAGCCGTGTATTTTGGGACTTTGTATTGGTAAAACGGGAATTCTTCTTTTCGGGAATCGGAGGGTCGGTTATTCATTTAAAAAAGTCACAGGTTAAACAGGTAGGGATGAGTCATTGTCTGAAAGTTGAAAGCTAAGAATCATAGGATGCTGTTTTTGTCACCATCTTCCTCATCCTCTTCCTTCTCATGCCTGATAAAACCAGTGACATGATGACTTCCCATCCAAACTGGAAATGGAACGTTTTTAGTCAGTTTGTACTTTCCCCGTTGTTCTTCTCTACTCAAACATCACCCAGCCCTCTTCTCAGAAGCTGTAAATTTAGTCGTCATCAAAAACAAATTGCTGTTCTGTTATGCATTTGCCAGACTATATCAAGTGTACATTTGTTGTGTTTGTGAAGTGTGTGAAAACTATGCTTTTGTTTTCACACATTATTGCAAAACATTTTTGCTTAAATGTTCTTTGTTAAGGTGAGCTGTGTAGCCATCAGACTCACTTTGTTGGAATATGGAAACTTTTGGAGCTTAGTGTCTCTGTGGCCAATGGATACCTGGCTGCAGGTACAGTACATGCAGCTGTGCTTGACTTGTGTTGTGCTCTTTTGTGGGGGATCCGATTCAAGCCAGGCGTGTGTTTGTGGGAGTGGGATGATGTGAATGCAATGGGGAGGGATTGTGGATGAGTCTATATTGTCAATGCTGACTGGTTTCAGAAAATACATTTGCAGAGATGGTTTCAAATGCTACTGTAAGTAAAATGGAGAAGAGCGAGGGGGGCATATATTCTATTGTATGATGGGCGGTTGGGCAGGGTTACCGTGGTGACCATTGCCGTGGGGAAGTGAAGTTCTCAGTATATTTACACGTTGATCTCTTTAAAGCTTCTGATTTTTAAAAAAGACTGATGACTGTTTGCTTCTTAGAGCTAAATGAATTTCTATTAAATATTTTAAAAAGATTGCTCAAACTGATTGTGTGCGATTGTAATGATGGAAATTCAATAAAAGGTATTTTTACACAATAATTTTGTGTGTGTCCTCTTTCTTTCTCATTCTTCTTTGTGTCTTTGTGAGAAGGGCCAGCCAGGACCGGGGCAAGGAGGAAAACAGTTTTTCTTATTTTTTTCTTCTTTATGGCTCTGGCCCAATGTTAAAAGAACAGACGGACTGAAACCTGTCGACAACAGCGAAAAAGAGAGATGTGTTACGTAGTACTGACTGACGTAGTACTGACTGACGTAGTACTGACTGGCGTAGTACTGTCTGGCGTAGTACTGACTGGCGTAGTACTGACTGGCGTAGTACTGACTGGCGTAGTACTGACTGGCGTAGTACTGAATGACGTAGTACTGCACTACAAAGACAGAGGATGTGTCCCAAATGATACCATGCCCCGAGTGAGGAGCCCGAAAGTAGTACACTACCCTATGGGTCCTGGTATAAAGTAGTGCACTACCCTATGGCCCCTGGTCGAAAGTAGTGCACTACCCTATGGGTCCTGGTATAAAGTAGTACACTACCTTATGGGCCCTGGTATAAAGTAGTGCACTACCCTATGGGCCCTGGTATAAAGTAGTACACTACCTTATGGGCCCTGGTATAAAGTAGTGCACTACCCTATGGGCCCTGGTATAAAGTAGTACACTACCTTATGGGCCCTGGTATAAAGTAGTGCACTACCCTATGGGCCCTGGTATAAAGTAGTACACTACCTTATGGGCCCTGGTATAAAGTAGTACACTACCTTATGGGCCCTGGTATAAAGTAGTGCACTACCCTATGGGCCCTGGTATAAAGTAGTACACTACCTTATGGGCCCTGGTATAAAGTAGTGCACTACCCTATGGGCCCTGGTATAAAGTAGTACACTACCTTATGGGCCCTGGTATAAAGTAGTACACTACCCTATGGGCCCTGGTATAAAGTAGTACACTACCTTATGGGCCCTGGTATAAAGTAGTGCACTACCTTATGGGCCCTGGTATAAAGTAGTACACTACCCTATGGCCCCTGGTCGAAAATAGTGCGTTATATGGGTGATTCTACAGAAGTGGTGCAATTTGGTGTTCTCTGGCAAATGCCAAACGTCCTGCACGGTGTTGGGCTGTAAGCACAACCCCCACCTGTGGACGTCGGGCCCTCATACCACCCTCATGGAGTCTGTTTCTGACCGTTTGAGCAGACACATGCACATTTGTGGCCTGCTGGAGGTCATTTTGCAGGGCTCTGGCAGTGCACCTCCTTGCACAAAGGCGGAGGTAGCGGTCCTGCTGCTGGGTTGTTGCCCTCCTACGGCCTCCTCCACGTCTCCTGATGTACTGGCCTGTCTCCTGGTAGCGCCTCCATGCTCTGGACACTACGCTGACAGACACAGCAAACCTTTTTGCCACAGCTCGCATTGATGTGCCATCCTGGATGAACTGCACTACCTGAGCCACTTGTGTGGGTTGTAGACTCCGTCTCATGCTACCACTAGAGTGAGAGCACCGCCAGCATTCAAAAGTGACCAAAACATCAGCCAGGAAGCATAGGAACTGAGAAGTGGTCTGTGGTCACCACCTGCAGAATCACTCCTTTTTGGGGGGTGTCTTGCTAATTGCCTATAATTTCCACCTTTTGTCTATTCCATTTGCACAACAGCATGTGAAATTTATTGTCAATCAGTGTTGCTTCCTAAGTGGACAGTTTGATTTCACAGAAGTGTGATTGACTTGGAGTTACATTGTGTTGTTTAAGTGTTCCCTTTATTTTTTTGAGCAGTGTATATATAACATTTCTTACCGAAGTGTGTGTGTGTGTTACTCCACGCAAGTTTGTCCAACTGTCTTCTGACTGTAATTAGAGCGATGTTGATGTTGTGCCGTGATGCCAGCAGAGTACAGATTGCCTTTGCCAATCGCTCATCATCTTCATGAATATAAGCAAGTGATGTCTGCTAAATAATACATTTAGGTTTCTCCAGAGATAAATAATTCTAAATAACAAACTGGCTTTTTGTACAAATTAGTGAGAATGTCTCACCCCATGTTCAAGGATTGCCTTTTTCTCGCTCACTCTAGGTTAAATGAAAACAAAATCTCAAAAATATCATAACTTTTTAAACAAAGCGATTATTATTAATTAATTCAGAATTATATAAAAGCCCCTTAGATATTCTCAGATATGCTCACAGATCCTAATGGAAAATGCCCGTTAGATATTAATATAGAGTCCTCCAATCTTCTAAATGTAATTATTGGCGGAGAGTCACATCATTGAACAAAAATATTTTTCAATATACTGTAGGCCTAACATAGGCGAAATGAGTCTCACTAGTGTTGAGTAATGTACTGTTAAAAATGGTGTAGGTCTTATTTATTTAAAGATCATATTGAAGTTAGAAGCAAAAGCCTACAACTATTTTACCACTGTTTTGCGCTGCTCTGAGACAAGCATGGGAACTCTGCTGCATGCATGGGGACTCTGAGACAAGCATGGGGACTCTGAGACAAGCATGGGGACTCTGAGACATGCACAGGGACTCTGAGGCATGCATGGGGACTGAGGCATGCATGGGGACTGGTCTTGATAAATCAATGAGAATTTTATTTTCACTTTATCTCCATTTGGGTATTGGTTAGACAAGAATCTGAAAATTAGGGTGTAGAAATGTTATGATCTTAGTGTAACCTTTATTTAACTAGGCAAGTCAGTTAAAAACAAGGACAGCCTACAAGGACAGCCTACTCCTTCCTCGTGCCCTGCAGGGATTCTTTAGCTAAATAGCCCAGTACTGTACTGCCGACAGTCACGAGACATTGCCCCCCACACATGGAGTTTGAGTGGATGCTTGGGACTTGGCTTGCTTGATCTTCCTTTTTTTCGGTAGCAATTTTGATCAAATTGCTCAAGGGCCACGGTTGATTCATCTGTGAAGATGGCATTATTGAATGTCTCGCCAGCTTTGATCCATGCCAGGGCCTGCAGGATGCAAAGTTCTTTGTTTGTCAGACGAATCATTGGGTTGAAACTACAGAACAGTACAAAACAAGCGAACACACATGGTTAATGTTCTGATAATTAAAAAAAATATATATATAGTGAGACTCATTTCGACTATATATATATATATATATATATATATATATATATATATATAACATTTCTTACCGAGCCTTTCCATAAGTCCATGCAAGTTTCTTCAACTGTCTTCTGACTGTAATTAGTGCGAAAAGCCTACAACTATTTTAGCACCGTTTCACACTGCTCTGAGGCAAGCATGGGGAATGGTCTTGATGAATAAATACGATTTTTATTTCAGAGTGTTTTCTATCCTAATCTGACTATTATATGCATATTCTAGTTTCAGGGGCTGAGAAATAGGCAGTTTCAAATGGGTACGCCTTTTTAGCCAAAAGCGAAAACTGCGCCCCCTAGTTCTAAGAGGTTTTAATATCCGTTTGGGTATTGGTTAGACAAGAATTAGAAAATTAGGGTGCAGAAATGTTATGCTCTTAGTGTAACTTTTATGTAACTAGGCAAGTCAGTTAACAACAAATTCTTATTTACAAGGACATCCTACTCCTTCCTCGTGCCCTGCGGGGATTCTTCAGCTAAATAGCTAGTACTGTACTGCCGACCTTCACGTTGTACAGCGCCATATTTTCCATTCCATCTTAATGGAAACCCAGAGGGTTTTTGGTTATTCTTGGATTAGAAAAAGCATAATATTAATCAAATTAATTAAGCAACTTCTAGTCAAAAGTTTGGACACACCTTCTCATTCCAGGATTTTTCTTGATTTTTACTATTTTCTACATTGTAGAATAATAATGAAGATGTCACAACTATGAAGTAACACCGGTCTCCCGCGTGCCCTGCATTCTGTAGTACAGACATGGCCTGCTCTCCCTTATGTAAGGAATTAGTCACTTTCCCATGTTTACTACAGTATGTATTGCCTAATAAACAAATAAACACATTTCGTTTATTAAATAATGATAAAAAAATACTCTTTCAAAATGCAGATGTTGATTTAGTTATTGATCCATAATGATTTACTATGGGAATAAATATCACTGATTTACAGAAATATTGGGACAAAGTTGTCTAATGAAGGCAAACAATTTAGAATCCTCCAATCCTGTAGCCTACTCCCGACAATCACGTTGTACAGCGCCATATTTTGGTGTGCCGCAGTATGACGCAACTTTTAAAGGAGGAAGTAAGTCTCCACACGTAGGACATTTATTTACATCATAATATGTTCTAATTCAATCCAAGGCCATAACAAACATATTGTTCAATTCATTTAGTACCAAGTCATTATTTATTCACCTGTTTGTATTGATAGGTGGCTGTCCCAAACCCTGTATCCTAATCTTCATGTTTTAAATAATAAAGAAATTGATTATATATATATTGTTAAATGTGGCACTTATTCATCTTGAGTTGTTCTATTACAAAAATATATATTTCTCTCAATTTAAAAGTTTTGAAAATCTGGTTAAAAATCCTGTTTTTACTATTTTATTAATTTGGTATGCAAATAATGGTTAGTCAAAATGATCTCTAATGTGCATGGTTCTTCTTCCTTTAACAACGTGTTCACTATGTTTTAGTAATGATAAAATGTAGTGGGGAGGTAAGGAGTTCCGGTAAATATTTGAAATATGCAAGACAAACAAAGTGTGTCAGTAGTATATACCGTATGTCTACCTGACATGTTGGAAGACGTGTGTGCTGAAAGTTTGGGAGAAACGGGATACAATTTTAAAAAATGTAATCCGGAATTTACACCACTTCTGTAGAACTACCTATATAGGGAATAGTGGGCCATTTGGTAAGTACACAGAGCGTGTTGGAAGGTTGGGACCCGCTTAACTTTAGCTAAGTACTGTAAACTCCTGGGGGGGAAAAACAAGGGATGCGAGAGTAGGATGAGAAAAGCAAAACAAAGCTAAAAGCAGACCACACCACCCTGCTGGGAGAAGATCAGACCACACCACCCTGCTGAGAGAGGATCAGACCACACCTCCCTGCTGAGAGAGGATCAGACCACACCACCCTGCTGAGAGAGGATCAGACCACACCACCCTGCTGAGAGAGGATCAGACCACGCCACCCTGCTGAGAGAAGATCAGACCACACCTCCCTGCTGAGAGAGGATCAGACCACACCTCCCTGCTGAGAGAGGATCAGACCACACCTCCCTGCTGAGAGAGGATCAGACCACACCACCCTGCTGAGAGAGGATCAGACCACGCCACCCTGTTGAGAGAAGATCAGACCACACCTCCGTGCTGAGAGAAGATCAGACCACACCTCCCTGCTGAGAGAGGATCAGACCACACCTCCCTGCTGAGAGAAGATCAGACCACACCTCCCTGCTGAGAGAGGATCAGACCACACCACCCTGCTGAGAGAGGATCAGACCACACCTCCCTGCTGAGAGAAGATCAGACCACACCTCCCTGCTGAGAGAGGATCAGACCACACCTCCCTGCTGAGAGAGGATCAGACCACACCTCCCTGCTGAGAGAGGATCAGACCACACCTCCCTGCTGAGAGAGGATCAGACCACACCTCCCTGCTGAGAGAGGATCAGACCACGCCAAGACCTCAGAGATAAATTGTAGACCTCCACAAGTCTGATTCATCCTTGGGAGCAATTTCCAAACAATAGTACGCAAGTATAAACACCATGGGACCACGCAGCCATCGTACCGCTTAGGAAGGAGACGCGTTCTGTCTCCTAGAGATGAACGTACTTTGTTGCGAAAAGTGCAAATCAATCCCAGAACAGCAGCTAAGGACCTTGTGAAGATGCTGGAGGAAACGGGTACAAAAGTATCTATATCCACAGTAAAACGAGTCTTATATCGACTTAACCTGAAAGGCCGCTCAGCAAGGAAGAAGCCACTGCTCCAAAACCGCCATAAAAAAGCCAGACTACGGTTTGCAACTGCACATGCGGACAAAGATCAAACTTTTTGGGGAAATGTCCTCTGGTCTGATAAAAAAAAATAGAACTGTTTGGCCATAATGACCATCGTTATGTTAGGAGTGTGACGACCCTCCCACTCTGTCTGCCGTGTTCTCTCTCTTTGCTCTTGTTTCCTCATTAGGATGCCGGTGGGCGGAGCCGGGAGGGTCGTCAGCGACATGGGAAACACCTGGGCCCGGGTGTGTCCCAGGATAAATAGACCTCTTCCACATTCATTGGGGAGACTCTCTCCACGCAGACACACTATTGTTTATTTGTATATAGGTTACGTCAGTGAATAAATATATTTTGTTATTCTTTATCTCCACGTTGTCTCCCTTTTTGTTACGGGCTTCGAGCCGGTTCGTGACAAGTGGGGGCTCATCTGGGATAATAAGGTTGGTTCCTAGACATTTTAGCACTTTGTTGCATTATGAAGGACTAATACTAGTGTTGTTTGGCTTACACGTGTGTGTGTTGTGTTTGGGAGAAAACGTGGAGTTAATGTTAAACTCTGTAGGTGCTTTGTTTACATCTTTTGTTACAGTTTGAGTTTGGTAGGCCCAGTATTGGTTGCCTTTGTTTGGTAAACTTGCCACTGTGGTGGATAGTTGTGTACTGTGTTAGAGAGAGTACATTGGTTAATTTCCAGGCCCATGCCCAGCCTGGAAACTCTCACTCTACTCGCTGTTGGAACATCGGTCTGAGGTGAGTACAATCAGCTGTGTACCTCGGTGGGAGATTTGGGTAGGGTAGGGAAATTTACTACCCGGAGCTATAGCCTTTTTCCCCTGTTAGGCTTAGCGACGTGTTTAATTTTGGAATACGTTGGGCATGGTTAATGTTATTTTTGTGTGGGGTCTGTGGGCTGAGCAGTTGTCTCGGGGGCACATCCGTGGCTTGGGGGAATCTGCCAGTGTGCAGGGTGCTTTATTTCCATGCCAGCGGGCTACAGTGCGTAATTACCCACTGCGAATCCGCACGAAGACTAGGGTTGAGTTACTGTAGGTTTTGGGGAAGCTCCATATCTCTTCTCTGGTGCCCAGTGTGATTGTCATTTCTCTGGTTGTGGTCCGGTGTGCTCAGCAGAGGGGTTGAGCGAGATAAAAAAAAATTGTATTGACTTATGACTATGGCGTCTAATGTAGATGAGTTCATTCGCTTTCCATCAGAGGAACTGTTAGAATGATGTACTGAAGGACAGCTGTTGAACATTATGATTGATATTTGTGAAATTCTGTTACCTTTTGATGTTGTAAAAATGTGATGAGTAGGAAGGACCCAGAGATGTTCATTTCGTTGGAGCTTGTAGCTCTTGTGTACCTTGTTCCTGAATGTTTACGTGACTGACCATTGTTTGGTATTGTCAGGTTCTATCTCTCCTGTCTGTTCCCTCCTGGTCTCGTTTTCTTCTTTCCTCTTAAACGTTGCTTCCTGTGCGCTGAGGTTTCTGAGGTCTGAGGTTGGCTGGGGCAAGTGGAAGTGTGAACACGTAACCATTCATCAATTTGGGCCGCAGAGGCTGTGTCAATTTGGGCCGCAGAGGCTGGTACGTTGTTCCGGGGTCCTTGTTGGTCCCCGGTTTTATGGTTCCCACTCTGTCTGTCGTATTCTCTCTCGTTGCTCTTGTTTCCTCATTAGGATGCCGGTGGGCAGAGCCGGGAGGGTTGTCAGCGACATGGGAAATACCTGGGCCCGGGTGTGGCAGCATCATGTTGTGGGGGTGCTTTGCTGCAGGAGGGACTGGTGCACTTTACAAAATAGATGGCTACATGAGGAAAGAAAATTATGTGGATATATCGAAGCAACATCTCAAGACATCAGTCAGGAAGATAAAGCTTGGTCGCAAATGGGTCTTCCAAATGGACAATGACCCCAAGCATACTTCCAAGTTGTGGCAAAATGGCTTAAGGACAACAAAGTCAAGGTATTGGAGTGGCCATCACAAAGCCCTGACCTCAATCCCATAGAATATTTGTGGGCAGAACTGAAAAAGCGTGTGTGAGCAAGGAGACCTACAAACCTGACGCAGTTACACCAGCTCTGTCAGGAGGAATGGGCCAAAATTCACCCAACTTATTGTGGAAGGCTACCCAAAACGTTTGACCCAAGTTAAACAATTTAAAGGCAATGCTACCAAATACTAATTGAGTGTATGTTAACTTCTGACCCACTGGGAATGTGATGAAATAAAATCTGAAATCATTCTCTGTACTATTATTCTGACATTTCACGTTCTTAAAATAAAGTGGTGCTCCTAACTGACCTAAAACAGGGATTTTTTTGCTAGGATTAAATGTCAGGAATTTTGAAACTGAGTTTAGATGTATGTAAACCTTCGACTGTACATGGATGAACGCTTTTGAAGATGTATAAAACACCTGTCTCAGGAATACAACAGCTTTCTGTGTGCTCTTTCTGACTCCCTCCACATTATTTGTAATCAATGCCAGAATTTTCTCCGTCTCCTTAGCTATTATACTCTGCTTCCACCGGGTGTTCCACTGATTTCAAATCTCGGTCCTCCAGAAAATGGAGAGCACTTATGCAGTTCTTCATGATAGAATGTATTACCTAGCTACACATACTGAGCAGCTTAGAGAAGCGTGGTACATGGCAGACAGGATGATGATAATAATGAGGTCAGATATTATTACGATTACTGTCGGTCTGTGTGTCCTCTGACCTGACCCAGCTAGGCTGTCTGTGACCGACCACCTTGGAAGGCTGAGGTCAGGGGTCCACCTAAGCTGCTGTAGCCTCTGATGTCCAACTCCAGCCGTTTTCAATTCCGATCTCACTAGAATGTTGGATATAGTTCAACCACATTTAGTTTTGACAACCCTTTTCTGTGTGCTGTTCTCCTTGGGCTCTTCAGATGTCATATTATGTCCTCTCTCACCATGGACTTTGGTCTTGGCCTGACAATGTACTCATAGACAATCTAGGAAGGACACCTTTCACTCATCTTTGGGAGTGAGGGGTTGGTTTGACACTTATCGTCTCATATAATGCTTGTTGCCCAACAGTTGAACACTGACTTCTGGCCTTAGTACACACCTGTTGATGCAATAATTAGATGTGGTTGAACGATAACTCTTAAGATCTGTGTCAACCAGCCCTCATGTATGCCTAAAAAAAGGAAAATTAGATGACTCATTCTATTGCGGTTCTAAAAATGTCAATGTGCCCCAGTTATCCTCTCAAATGTTGTGCCATTTTGGCACGTGCATATTGTATGTCCACGTTGCACTCTAGCTCTAGGTAATGTTCCTGTATGGCCCAGCGGGGTCCTGGGTTATGTGAGTACTATGTTGCCTCGTCTTTGCCCTGGTTTGAATTGCATTGTATAAGCGGCTGGCTTCCCATACTGACAGTTGATGATGTCATGGAAACTGCTCTTTGAGTGCACTTAAACATTTGAGAATGATTTTGTAATGAAACGCAGCCTGTCTCTCTTTTTGGTAAAGGGGCAAATGGAGGGATGTGGTTGAGGTGGAGGAGGGGGGGTTCTGTTAGGTTCACGTTCATTAAACAGAATCTACCTGTGTTGAACTTGTACTTTTTCAACATTTCTGCTTTTATGTAACCAAAAGCAGCCCTTTACATCCTCCCTGGTCGAGGGCAAGAATTCCCTCTGCTCCACCTCTGATATTTGAAAAATAAAAAAACGGCTGTAGGAAAAAGAAAAAGATCATTAATGCACATTTTACGTCCCAGTCGGACACAGCTTTTAAATCCTCTCACTGTACATATATCACAGAACAAAGACCTTTGTGGCCCTTTCATTCTGCAACCCACGCCCTGCACTCTCTTTCTGCAGCACTACTCATGCAAGACCAGTTTAACATAACGGGGAGCCACTTAGGCCTGTGGGTTAGTAGCTGTGTGATGTGACGACTGACGTAGCCGCAGTGGATATTTTCTATTCCAGTTGGGGGAGAAAAAAGGCCCAGCTAAAGCACAAGGTCTTAACACAAAGATAAAAGTGCTTCTAAATCAAAGTCAGGAACTCTTTACCTAACCCTCTTTCACCCGTTGTCTTACATGCCATCCCAAATTCACAGAGGTCTGTAATTGACAGAGAGATCGCAAAAGTAACTTTGCTGAATAACAATGGAGGTTTTGTATAAGGGAGAATGTGCATGTGTGTGTGCGTGTTTGTGTGTTCATAGTAGAGAGTGTAAAGCCAGTGAGAGTTGGAGTACATCTTCTCGAATGGTAACTGAGCAAAGTTGAACTTGTTCGGGGGGGGTTAAACGGGAGCTTGTGCACCTGCGTTTAGAGTAGCTTCTTGGGAAAGGGAAGGAAACAGGACATGAAATTCAAACAACATCCTGTTGCTTTCCCCCCCCCCCCAACCCCCAACCCCCACCCCCAACCCCCAACCCCTATCCTTGGGCTGTTTGTTCTGCTGTTATTCCTGCCTCCTGTGTAGAAAATGGGAAAGAGATGAATCAGGGTGGAGAAGTGGGTGATGGGTGGGGGCCTCTTCCTGCTTTCTGGTATATGGTCATCTCCACTATATCCATTGGCCTGACTGACCTGACAGACTGACGCACTCACTGACTCTTGACCATTCATCTTTTATATTCAAATCTGGGTTTGTAGACTGGGTGAACCGACGGGAATGGAAGGCGGAATGGAATCAGATCCTGTTGTGAATGTGGGAAACGTGATTCCCTGCCGCCGTTTGTGTGTGTGTGTGTGTGTCAGCTCACGTCTGTAATCATTTTTTTCTCTAGTTTGTCTATGAGACAGAGAGCACTTTCTTATCTGTAAATATAGCTGACGAGGTATGAGCAAGCCTTCTAGTCAGTCACTTCAAAATAAAGGATCCCCTTCCTTGTTGGAATAGTGTAATACAAATGACCCAATACTCACAAGTCATTTAAATACAGTGCGTGCGTGTGCACGTGCGCTTGTGTTTGTGTGTTCACAAAAGAAAAGAAGGAAAGACGGTTGATTCTCTCCCTTTTCTAGTTGGTTAATGACTGAAGAAACACATGTATGAACTGCAGTATGCCTGTCGGTGCAGCCAAGAGCAATTCAAGCACGAATAAACCTTGTGCTTTGCAAATCAGCCTGCCCGTGGATTCCTGTCAGATAGTCCCAGCTAGCACATTTGGTTCCTTGGAAGTTGTGGGAACGTACGTTTTTGGTTTCACATCTGTTGTGGGAAACCATACGTTTCCTGACCGTTTCCTAAACGTTCTAAGAACAGAAGTGAAACTTTTACCTGTTCTAGGAATGTCTATTTTATTGGTTCACTCTGGTTCCTTAAATGTTTCCTGGGAGGTTTAATTAATGTTCTGAGAACGGAAATTATAGGTTATTTGGAGGTAATTAAATAACTTTCTTAGAACGGAAATGATAAGTTATTTGGAGGTTTTTGAACGACTTCCTTATTTAACTTTCATTGAATGTTCTAATAAGACTTTTAATACTGCTAGCTTATTTTTAGGTTAACTGCTTTAACTTCTACCGCCTCAGAAACCCGGGTCCGGGAGCACCCCCCACCACCCCCACCAGTAAAGAAGCTGACTAGCATAGCTAGCATAGCGTCACAAGTAAATACTAGCATCTAAATATCATTAAATCACAAGTCCAAGACACCAGATGAAAGATACACTTCTTGTGAATCCAGCAATCATTTCTGATTTTTAAAATGTTTTACAGGGAAGACACAATATGTAAATCTATTAGCTAACCACGTTAGCAAAAGACACCATTTTTCTTACTCCACTATTTTTTCACTCCATCACCAGCTATCACCAATTCGACCAAATAAAGATATAAATAGCCACTAACCAAGAAAAAACTTTATCAGATGACAGTCTGATAACATATTTATTGTATAGCATAGGTTTTGTTAGAAAAATGTGCATATTTCAGGTATAAATCATAGTTTGCCATTGCAGCCACCATCACAAATCTCTCCAAAGCGACTAGAATTACTACAGAGAGCAACGTGTATTACCAATTTACTCATCATAAAACATTTCTTAAAAATACACAGCGCACAGCAATGGAAAGACACAGATCTTGTGAATTCAGACAATATTTCAGATTTTCTAAGTGTTTTACAGCGAAAACACAATAAATCGTTATATTAGCATACCACATGTGCAAACGTTACCCGAGCATTGATTCAAGGCAAAAAGAGCGATAGCGTTATCATCACCAAAATATATTAATTTTTTCACTAACCTTCTCAGAATTCTTCCGATGACACTCCTGTAACATCATATTACACAATCCATATAGAGTTTGATCGAAAATGTGCATATTTAGCGGCACAAATCGTGCTTACACAATGGAAATACTGTCCAACTACTCAAGCAATCTGCCCGGCGCCATCTTGGAAAGACACCTATTTTTATCGAAAACTATTCATAAACTTGACTAAAAAAATACAAGTTGGACAGCAATTGAAAGACAAATTAGTTCTTAATGCAATCGCTGAATTACATTTCTAAAATTATCCTTACTGTGCAATACAGGGTGCGCCAAAGTGAAGCTACACAAAAAAAAATGGCGATATATGCGTTTAACATTTTTCAACAGAACAACGATTTATCATCATAAATAGTTCTTACTATGAGCTGAGCTTCCATCAGAATCTTGGGCAATGTATCCTTTCTCCGGTCTAATCGTCTTTTGGTCGAAAGATGTCCTCTTGTCCTGTCGAAATGGCCACTAACGTTCGGCATGTACTGGAAAAGTGCCCAGCTCTTGGAAGTGCGTCACAAAGAAATGCCAGAAAATCGCACTAAACGGATATAAATTGCTATAAAACGGTTTAAATTAACTACCTTATGATGTTTTTAACACCTATAACGAGTAAAAACATGACCGGAGATATATTACTGGCTAAACCAAAGCTTGGAAGGAGGCCAGTCCGACGTCCATCGTGCGTCAGGCGCAGGGAGGAAAAGAAAGGTACTTCCGTTCTTTGCGCAATCTGGGACTTTATAAAAGACCAATCGACTCCATTCAAATTGTCACCACTTACTGACATCTAGAGGAAGGCGTAGGCAGTGTTTGTATCCCCATAGCATTCACAGGGACCTTAAAACTGACCTGGGAACAGGGGCCAAGATTTCTGAAATCTCACTCCCTGTCAGGAAAAGTGCTGTAGAATGAGTTCTGTTTCACTCAGAGACATAATTCCAACGGTTATAGAAACTAGAGAGTGTTTTCTATCCAATAATAATAATAATAATATGCATATTGTACGAGCAAGAATTGAGTACTGGGCAGTTTAATTTGGCAACGTCCAGAAAAAAAAAGTGCTAACAGCTCCCCCTATTGAGTAGAGGTTAAACTCAAAGCACGGATTGGAAATTAATTTCCTTACACATTAATCATAATAATTGTTTTATTGTGACATGGCATCAGTGAGATTTGAACCTATTACAGTATCTTCTGTTGTATATCCATGGAATTAGTCCACTGCACCATCAGCATGGAGCTACAATTCCATGTTTTTAACTCCTATAAAGGTGTTCATTTGAGTCTGTTCAAGTAGACCCCGTTTCAAATGAAACAAGCGCTCATAACAAGATAGAGGGTCAGAGTTTGTTGATGCTGAGAA